>NW_025231426.1:0-11381 GCF_018294505.1 Triticum aestivum | reverse complement strand
ATCAAAGTAAACTACCACAAATCGTCCAATGAAAGCACGTAAAACTTCGTTCATTAATCTCATGAAAGTACTAGGTGCATTAGTTAACCCAAAAGGCATGACTAACCACTCATATAATCCAAACTTAGTTTTGAATGCTGTTTTCCATTCATCTCCCAATTTCATACGAATTTGATGGTATCCACTACGTAAATCAACTTTGGAGAATATTGTAGAGCCACTCAATTCATCAAGCATATCATCTAGCCTAGGAATAGGATGACGATAACGAATAGTAATATTATTAATGCCTCTACAATCAACACACATACGTGATGTACCATCCTTTTTCGGCACTAGAATAATAGGAACAGCACAAGGACTAAGGGATTCGCGTATATAACCTTGATCGAGAAGCTCTTGTACTTGACGCATAATCTCCTTCGTCTCCTCTGGATTGGTACGGTATGGTGCACGGTTTGGCAGTGAAGCACCGGGAATTAAGTCAATTTGATGCTCAATCCCTCGAATAGGCGGTAATCCCGGTGGCACGTCTTGTGGAAAGACGTCAGCAAACTCCTGCAAAATGTTAGTGACAGCAGGAGGCAAAGAGGAAGGCACGTCCTCGAATGAAAATAATGCCTCTTTGCACACAAAAGCATAGCAAACAGATTTGCTGAAATCTAGCTCATCAATATCAGATTTGGTGGCAAATAAACATGCACTTTTCAATTTAATTTCAGAAGCAACACTAGATGGTTTATTATTAGGCTTCATTTGTTGCTCAAATTCTTTTGCCACAATCTGATTTTCACTCTTATTCGTCTCCTGTTTTGCTTTATTAGCTCTATTAATATCATCTTTCAAAATGGAATCAGGAGTCATAGGAAGCAAAGTAATATTTTTATCCTTATGAACAAGAGTATAGTGATTGTTTCTACCATGGTGTACAGAATTTTTATCAAATTGCCATGGTCTACCAAGTAATAAGGAACATGCTTGCTTAGGTACCACATCACAATCAACATAATCAGCATATGTAGAGATACTAAAATGCACACGAACAGTACGTGTTACCTTAACCTTGCCGCTGTTGTTGAACCATTGGATGTAGTAAGGATGTGGATGTGGTCTTGTGGTGAGAGAAAGCTTCTCCACCATCTCCATGCTAGCCAAGTTGTTGCAGCTCCCTCCGTCTATTATGACGCGCACAGAACGTTCCTTCACAACTCCCTTGGTATGGAACAAATTGTGCCTCTGATTTTGCTCAGCTTGTGTGACCTGCACACTCAAAACACGTTGAGCAACTAAACATTCATACCTGTCAGCGTCTTCAGGAGCCATGTATTGCGTCTCATGATCAGAATCATCTCCACCATGTTCTTCACGTGTAATAAGAGCCAATGTCTCCTCATCATAGTCACTAGCAGACTCATATCCACCATCCGCGGTAGCAATCATCACACGCGGAGATTTGCATTCCCTCGCATAGTGACCTCCTCCCTTACAACGACGACAAATAATATCACTTGTGTGCCCTGTTGATGCCATGGAAGAAGAAGAACACTGTGCAGGCCCCGCAGGTGCGCTCTTGGCAGATAATGGTGGTTGTGCCTGTTTTCTTGTATCACGGCTGGAGGTGGCACCGGATGGAGGTGCTGGTGCAGTTGAAGTAGAAGATGCACGTGGTGTCCATGATGAAGGTCGGTGATAGAGGCAAAGGTGTCCCGTCTTTCGATGAGATGATGGATATCGCTTTGGTGGAAGTCGACTTTGACGATCCGACTACGAACGTGCGAGGACGTCGCGCCTTAGCAATCGCTAAACCAACTCCGAGAGGTTATTGACCACGCCGGAGCACGATCAACCTGACCACGAGGGTCTGTTTCCTGCGAGCAAACGAAGAACAAGCAAGAAACTAAGATTGCAATCTGGATATTGCAAATATAAGATGAAAGCTTTATTGATCAAGGTGGGGTTCTGTGACGCCTTTGTCTGGTCGTTGAACACAAACGAAGTACGCGAAGTTGCAGCTATGGCGAACTTTTAATCTAAACAAAACCCAAAGTCTAAACGATGCCCTAAGGGCTGTATATATGGAGGAAGAGGGGGGGGGGGATTTCGTGGCCCTTGGTGGAGGGGTCCGAAATCAACCCTATCTCTTGTTTCCCCACACATACGGACTCTAAAAATAGCCTATACTTATGTATTTCCAAATTACATGGGCCTGGCCCAATAATAAGGTGACGCAGCACCTAAAATAGCCTCGGGACGAAATTTGTGAAGTGGCATCTTGTATATTTCGTCCAAGGCTTCATGCACCCATTATGGTGGCTTCAAAGTCCTGAAATCATCACTTGTAACTCCGTTCTTGTTTCCCTTGCGCATGCCATCATCTCCATGCTTGTTCTTGCTCCAATGTTCATCCTTCTCCAAGCTAGGCCCTTCATTTGTAAGCAAAACAAATGTATCCAATTTAGGCAGCATCATATTCTCATGAACATTAGAATCATTACCAAGAAACGAAAGTACCTGGTAATTTAGTTGGCGTGCACGAGCTCTAGTAATTGGTCCAGTATGTATAGCAGCAGGGGCTGTGGGTGTAACAATTGTATTGATGTCCTCATCATCCTCCCCTTCTTGAAATGAAGTCGTCCTCGACGGAAGTTCATCTTCCTCACCCAAATAAGGCTTCAAATCTGCAATGTTAAAAGTGGGACTAACCCCAAAACCTTAAAGGGACCGTCAGCACGTGGCATTAACTTTGATTTGCGCAAATCAGGAAATCTATCCTTACGCAAATGTAACCAAACAAGATCTCCAGGTGCAAACACAACATGTTTTCTACCCTTATCTCCAGCAAGTTTATATTTAGCATTCATGCGCTCAATGTTTTCCTTAGTTAACTCATGCATTTTTAAAATCAATTCAGCACGTTGTTTAGCATCAAAATTAACCTTCTCCGAAGATGGAAGAGGCAACAAATCAATAGGTGCACGAGGTAGGAAACCATACACAACTTCAAAAGGGCACATCTTAGTAGTAGAATGCAATGAACGATTATAAGCAAATTCAATATGAGGCAAGCATTCCTCCCACATTTTCTTATTATTCTTCAAAACAGCCCTAAGCATAGTAGACAACGTTCTATTGACTACTTCAGTTTGTCCATCAGTTTGGGGGTGACAAGTAGTACTAAAAAGCAGTTTAGTCCCCAACTTAGCCCATAAACATCTCCAAAAGTGGCTAAGAAATTTAGTACCACGATCTGAAACAATAGTATTTGGCACACCATGCAAGCGAATAATTTCACGAAAGAACAAATCAGCAACATTAACAGCATCATCGCTTTTATGACATGGTATAATGATAGGGGAAAAGGTGTCCCGTCTTTCGATGAGATGGTGGATTTCGCTTTGGTGGAAGTCGACTTTGACGATCCGACTACGAACGTGCGAGGACGTCGCGCCTTAGCAATCGCTAAACCAACTCCGAGAGGTTATTGACCACGCCGGAGCACGATCAACCTGACCACGAGGGTCTGTTTCCTGCGAGCAAACGAAGAACAAGCAAGAAACTAAGATTGCAATCTGGATATTGCGAATATAAGATGAAAGCTTTATTGATCAAGGTGGGGTTCTGTGACGCCTTTGTCTGGTCGTTGAACACAAACGAAGTACGCGAAGTTGCAGCTATGGCAAACTTTTAATCTAAACAAAACCCCAAAGTCTAAACGATGCCCTAAGGGCTGTATATATGGAGGAAGAGGGGGGGAATTTCGTGGCCCTTGGTGGAGGGGTCCGAAATCAACCCTATCTCTTGTTTCCCCACATACGGACTCTAAAAATAGCCTATACTTATGTATTTCGAAATTACATGGGCCTGGCCCAATAATAAGGTGACGCAGCACCTAAAATAGCCTCGGGACGAAATTTATGAAGTGGCATCTTGTATATTTCGTCCAAGGCTTCATGCACCCATTATGGTGGCTTCAAAGTCCTGAAATCATCACTTGTAACTCCGTTCTTGTTCCCCTTGCGCATGCCATCATCTCCATGCTTGTTCTTGCTCCAATGTTCATCCTTCTCCAAGCTAGGCCCTTCATTTGTAAGCAAAACAAATGTATCCAATTTAGGCAGCATCATATTCTCATGAACATTAGAATCATTACCAAGAAACGAAAGTACCTGGTAATTTAGTTGGCGTGCACGAGCTCTAGTAATTGGTCCAGTATGTATAGCAGCAGGGGATGTGGGTGTAACAATTGTATTGATGTCCTCATCAATGGGTGGGCCATTGTCGGTGTCAAAACCGGCGGATCTCAGGTAGGGGGTCCGGATCTGTGCGTCAATGCTGATGGTAACAGGAAGCAAGGGGCACAGATGTTTACCCAGGTTCGGGCCCTCTCGATGGAGGTAAAACCCTACTTCCTGCTTGATTAATATTGAAGATACGGGTAGTACAAGAGTAGATCTACCACGAGATCGTAGAGGCTAAAACCTAAGAGCTAGCCTATGATGGTATGATTGTAATTGTGATGGGCCTTCTAAGGACCAACCTCTCCAGTTTATATAGACACCGGAGAGGGCTAGGGTTTACATGGAGTCGGTTACAAGAAAGGAAACACAATATCTGGATCGCCAAGCTTGCCATCCACGCCAAGGAGAGTCCCATCCAGACACGGGCCGAAGTCTTGAGTCTTGTATCTTCACGCTTCAATAGTCCGGACGTTGTACACAGTCCGGCTGTCCGGATACCCCCTAATCCAGGACTCTCTCAGCTGCCTGCTAGGAGTCGGCCACTCTGATGGCCGCCTGCTAGGAGTCGGCCCACATGGGGACCGCTCATTGAGCCTCGCCGCCTTCCGGCAGCTGGCCGCTCGGACCAGTCGGCCACGGGAAGGCGGCTCTTCGTCATGGATGCTTGAGGGGCGCAGTCGGCCTGATGTCTTGAAACGCTAGGGGGAGCAGATAAGGCAAACCGTGGTCATTTACTTTGATAATAGTCCCCGAAGCTGGTGAGGCTTCGTGGCTGAAAAAAGGGCGAGGGGCCTCAGCAGCTTCCTACTTTGAAAAGCCGACAGCTAGGAGTCGGCCACAACCCAGGCACGCCGTCTTGATGATTTCGAAACGTGAAGGCGGGAACCAGGTGGCGCATGCGCCGGGCGTCGAGCCGGCCACCCGCTGTCCGCGTGCCACGTGGCACCAGCCGGCTGGACCAGCCTGCTAGCCACGCGCACGACGGGACGTTGTCGCAGGCTAGGGCCCGCCACTACGCGCCTCGGCCCACGCGCGGATCCACTGTGGCCGAGGCGGACGGTTGCCATTCCGCACGCGGTTAAAGCGCGCCATTATTGCGCGATAAACGCGGGTTCTTGGGGCGTGGGCGCAATTAATCCCGCATTCCACACGCCCCACCCCCTCGGCTTCACCATCTAGGGCTATAAGTAGGGGGAGGAGGGGAGCGGCAGACACACGCGTGCCCTCCTCCTCCTTCACCATCTTCTTCCTCCTTCTCCCTCTACTACTGTCTTTCGCCGCAGCAGTCTCCGACCACCCTGCTACGTTGCTTCTCCACCGCAGGCTTGCTCTCTCACCGCTGCACCTCTCCCCTGCCAAGCTCAACACACCCATGGCGCGCTCCGAAGCGTGGGACTACTGTCCATGAGGACCACATCGACTTCCTCCGCCAGACGCGGCGGTTGCCCGGCGCGGACTATGTGAGGGTTCGCCTGGCGCCCGAAAGGGAAATCTCACCGGCGCTGGAGGAAGGTGAGCGCGTCATCTTCCGGTCGCACTGCCTGCGTGGCCTGGGCCTAACGGCAAGTGGCTTCTTGCGCTCCTTCCTCCAGTTCTACGGCCTACAGCCGCACCACCTCACGCCAAACACGATGGTGTTGCTGTCCACCTTCGTCACCCTCTGCGAAGGCTTCCTCGTTATCCTCCCCACCCTCGAGCTTTGGGGAAAGTTCTACTACACGAAGCTCGGCACTGTCACCAAGGGGGTAGTGGCATAGTGCGGCACCTTCGTCGCAGTGCAGAGGCCGGCTACCGACAACCCCTTCCGTCCATCACGTTGATACAGTCAGTCAAGATGTGGCAGCAGTCATACTTCTACGTAAAGAACGTCCATCCGGAGGCCGCCTTCGTTGACCTGCCGGCTTATGCAGCCGGCCCGCCGACTGGATCTCACGCCAATTGGTCGTACAGGCCCAAGATGCTGTTGGCCGTCTTCGCTGCGGCCGTCGAGTGGCACAAGATGATGATGAGGATGGAGAGCCTCACGGGGGCGGACCTACTGACCGCCTTCATGGCCCGCCGGGTGCTCCCCCTTCAAGGTCGGCCTCACATGATCTGTCAAATGAGCGGGAACCAAGACCCCTGCCGGATGAGCACCAAGAAGATGCCACACGCGGAGGTGGCTCCCTTGGTGAACCACATCTTGAACTGCAAGCTCCCGGCGGAGGAGTGGCGGTTCGGCAAGGAGCCAACTCACGCGTGCATCCGCCGCCTGGGGTATGTCCTCATTTCTTCTTTTTACTTTTTTACCGGTTTTTCGTATGCCGTCTGACCATTCGGCCATGACACAAAACGCCATCATCCAGTCGGCGGCCAGTGCTGCGGGGCAGGCCCACGAGTATCTCGCCGACCGGGCGGAGAGTGATGTGGACGACCCCGACTTGGGGGCGGCCGCCCTCATGGACGACGACGCCACAGGCGGTGGCAGTGGAGCAGGCGGCTCCGGAGGTGGAGGCGGCCTCGATGACTCGCCGGACAACAACGACGAATAGAACGCGCCGCTCCACCAGCCGGCCACCGACTGGGCGGGTGCGAGCTCATTAGCCACACCGGCCGCTCCAGGCGGCGCGCAGAAACGTCGGGTCGCGCTGTCGATGTACGGGAGCTGGCCGAAGAAGCCTAGGGGCTCGGCGGTGGCGACCAAGCGGGAGGAGGCGGCCGTGAAGGAGATCCGCCTTCGGAAGGTCGTGAAGGAGCCCCCAATGGTGTATGTGTAAGTGTTGATTCCTTACCGCAACTTTTCTTCTGTTTTCTTACAAACGCCCTTCTGAATTTTCTTCTGCTTGCTTGCTCAGGGCTCCGCTCTCCCTTGAGCGGTCGGGCGCCGCCTCCGTGGTTGGTATGGCGAAGGGCTCCGCCACCATCCGCCGCGTGGACCGGCGCACCGAGCTCCTAGCGGCGACAGAGAGGAATGCGCAGGAGGCGCGCGAGGAGTAGGAGGCGGAGCGGTAGAAGGCGGCGGCGGCCAATTCATCACAGGAGGAGGCAGGCGAGGCCGCAAAGGTACAAGTCGACACTGTCGCCAAGGCCCAGGCGAACGCTGCAGCCAAGGCGCAGGAGGAAGAGGCCACACTCGGCCAACCCCCACAACTCGTCCTCCCCCTCCGCACCATGCCATCCGCACCTGAAGATCCAGCGGTGCCGCCTGAAGGAGCCGGCGGCGAGCAGCCGATCATGGAGAGGGAGGGGGCAACATTGTCGCCCAAGGGGCGGACGTGCCTCCGCCGGCGCCGACCGCGGAGGACCAAGGCGGCCAGCCCGACGCACCATCGGTGCCGCCGGCTGGTGGCGGACCAGTGGCAGGAGCAGACTCCGTGGTCCGATCTCCAGCACGCCGGTGCACAGAGAAGGCGGCCTCGGCGCCACAGTCGCAGGCGGTCAGGGGCGCAAGCTCATTGGCCCTGGAGCTGGAGGCCGCCAGTATCAGCTCGCCGGAGTGGACACCTGGGGTTGACCTGCCATGCTGAACGCGGCAATACAAGACGTCCGAGCCCGGCTCCAGTCTCAGGCCACCGCCCTCCACAACTACAACCAGGAGTTCCTGGCGTCGCGCACGGCCATCCGAGTAAGTTTCTTGCTTCGTGCTTCTTATTCTTGTATTCTTCCGTGGGGGCGCGTCAGCGAGCCCACTTGGTGTAGTCCCCGAGTTCCGGGCCGGCTGCTGAGCAGGCGGCCTGGAACTTTTAAGTAGGCTCGGGTGCTGACTTGTTCTCTCCTGTCTGTTGTCCTTTTCGCAGGATTATCTTAATCTTCGCGCCGCCGCCTTCAACTCCCCATGTTTGGGAGCTGGCCCTGCAGACCGCCAACTTGTTCGAAAGCCGGAGTAAGTATTCTGCCTTTTCTCACTCGCGGGGCGCGTCAGCGCACCCGCTGGGTGTAGTCCCCAAAGATTCGGGCCGACTGCTGAGCAGTTGGGCCGGATCTCTTCTGGCGACTTCTGGTCATCTTTCTTGCTTACTGATCATTCTTCTTTGCTGCCTTTGTAGAGGCCAATTATGCGTCCATTTTGCATCATGCTTTTATATCAATACTAGGAGATACCCCGCGCGTTGCTGCGGGATGTTTTGCATCAAGTATGAATGATATTATTGAGGCACAGTTGAACTATCGATATGTTCAGTTGTTTATTGAGCTGAAAATCATAGTTTGCATCTGTGATGAACAAATTGAAAGAGTTTTTTTGCCGTGCAAAACCACACATCAAATTGAAAGTGATATGAACCAAATACATACATCAAATCACTTTCCCTAAATCATTTTTGCCTAAATGATTGTGGGTCAATAGTACAATGTCCTAATAAAGAATGAACATTGCCAAATAGGTTATTCCGCCTCAAACTCAAATAAGCCAAATATCTTGATGACATCAATACCAGAAGAAAACTCCAACCCATTAGCAGAATTAGTGCAGAAAATTGAATTTTAAAAAACATACGTAATCTGCGAGCTGCAAAACAAATAGAACATGAAGTGTCACTGTAGAAGAATGCATAATTTATAGTGACACTCTCGCCACACAATTACTGCCTACAAATGTTTGCATGTAATGACTGAGATACCATCAAGAGCAAAAGCAATATCAGTTTAATTAACATCTCAGTGATACCAACTTGCAATCTCACTATTGAATTGGAGATGGCAAATAATCTGCAATCCTCGTTATCAAAAGACATTTAATAGAGATCCCAATATACTGTACAATCATGCAAGTGCAGTTAACATGCTCAACACAGAACATGTAAACCTATCTTCCTTCTGGAACGTATATGTCTCACCGGTAGAAGTCAAACTAAGAAATATTTCACGAATGCTAGAGAGAATCAGTAGCATGCTTAATAATGGTATGTAACACAAATACATCTAATCACAAAAGCTAGTAAGATTTCAGAAGAGTGTACCCATTGAAGCTAATTAATTAGGCTTAGCATTTAAAAATAGCCAAGTAGAAAAAAATCCTTATATAACTATATCTCACTATATAAACATCTTAAATATCTAACCATCCACATGTAGGATGCCAACTGTCGTGATACGATTAATAGTGGAATACACTTTTTGATACATGGAAGAGCAGTGATCTCATAAAACCTGGAAGAGCAGTTTAAGGCTACACACAACATGGGTCCTTGTTGATCAAAATCTCCATAAAATCGATATATGCCTTCATAAAAGTAAATAAGTTTACTGAATAGCCAGCATAATCAACATTTTAGCCTCATAATAGTGAATTGTATATATTCCCATCATTTTGAATCAAACCATGATGGCCTACCATGTAGACAAATTAATCAGTCTTAGTTTTTTTGCTATATAACAATATATCAAGTATAGAACATTACCTGGGTACTGTGCTAGATCCTTGGTCGTTCATATATTATCCTAGGAAAATTTTGGCCATTGTTGTTGTTTCCTGTCAACATCCTGCATATACAACAATGAAAGGATAACTTGCTCAGCATGTTGATCCAATTATCTATTGTTTAGGTCATCATTGTAATTAACGAAAAAAATAAGCAAGCACAACAATCATGGAGGCAACGCCCAAAATCTCATGGCGATATTTCTGAACAAATGTCTGATGCTCACGATTACTTACATGATCTCTCACCCTAACAAATGTCTGATGCTTACAATTCATTAACACTCAGAAAAGCTTCGATTCAAACCAATGATGCAGCAGAAAACAAAAATATCATCTTTTCCCCCACCTTTTCTTTGGGACGCATTTGGGCGAGATTTGAAAGATGGGGAAGGGGGCGAGGGTAGTGGAGCTCCACTGTAGAAGGGGTTACTACATATTCTAACCATCAAATACAACAGCGGCAAGGTCACCGCAGCTCCTCGTCGGGGAACCCGGCGATGGCGGGGTCGAATAGGTCAGATGTGTGATCATACCATCAGGGCAGCCGAGAGGTGAAGGCGTCAAACGAAGATTTGAAGATGGCGGGGAGCAAGGGCAGCGTAGCTAGGTTGTGGAATTTGTTGGGGCAACAACTCACCATTGAATCGAGCAGAATCATGGGTCGTTGCAGCTCCTTCCATCAAACCCTGGATGTGGGCACACAAAGTAATGGAGGCAGCGGCCTTATTATTCCTTGCGTCGCGGCAGCGATGGTGGAGGATAATTATGGCCGCGCTCCTCAGAGTGGATTGGGAAGAGAAAGGGGCTCGCAGGAAAGATTAAATGCGAAGGAACTGGAAGGGACGAAAGAGTTAAAGATGAACCGGGGGATTGGAGAAGGCTTGCGTAACAATTAATGGGCCATCATGTTGGCTTCATACAGGCAAAAAAGTCAACAAATGCGTCGATATAAGATCATGCGGCCAGAAGAATTAGCCATGACGTGGACGCATGAGAAGCTAGAGAAATCAATTAATGGGGGGTTGCTATTTAGATATAGAAGATTTATTGCATTATGGGCTGTTATTGCACATTATATCTCAATACTTATGGCTATTCTCTCTTATTTTACAAGGTTTACCATGAAGAGGGGGAATGCCGGCAGCTGGAATTCTGGCTGGAAAAGGAGCACACATTGGAAACCTATTCTGCACTGCTCCAAAAATCCTAAAACTCCACGAAACATGTTTTTGGAATTAATAAGAATTATTGGCAAAAGAAATACACCAGGGGTCCCACACCCTGTCTAGGAGAGTGGAGGCCCCCCCTACTGGGCGCGCCCCCTATCTCCTGGACCCCCTGGTGGGTCCCCGGTGTCCATGTTCTGCTATATTAGAGCTTTTACCCTGGAAAAAATCGTGGGCAAGCTTACGGGACAAAACTCCGCCGCCACGAGGCGGAACCTTGGCGGAACCAATCTAGGGCTCTGGCGGAGCTGTTCTGCTGGGGACACTTCCCTCCGGGAGGGGGAAATCATCACCAACGTCATCACCAACGATCCTCACATAGGGAGGGTGTTAATCTTCATCAACATCTTCACCAGCACCATCTCCTCTCAAAACCCTAGTTCATCTCTTGTATCAAAACCACAAATTGGTACATGTGGGTTGCTAGTAGTGTTGATTACTCCTTGTAGTTGATGCTAATTGGTTTACTTGGTGGAAGATCATATGTTCAAATCCTTTATGCATATTATTACCCCT
>NW_025231425.1:10276-11384 GCF_018294505.1 Triticum aestivum | reverse complement strand
AAACCCTGATACTTCGAAAGAGTTTGGCCAGTTTGTACACGAAGTGCGTCCAGTTTTTGCCGTGACCCTCTCTACTCTTTCGCACATGCTATGCGGGTCAAATGATGATACCATGCCAAGTTTCAACATTTCCAGAATTCATTTTGTAGTGATTTTCAATTTCACGGTCATTTAGCTCTCTAAACAATTAGGTAAATGACCGAAAAACAACAAATGATGTCAGAACATGTTGGAAATTGATGACGTCGCTTTGAATACTGCATACTGAACACAAAAGAAGTCCGGAGTTCAAATAAGTTTAAAAAACATTGAAGTGCCCGTGTAACAGATGAGTTCTCGTCCGAAACCCTGATACTCCAAGAGAGTTTGTCCAGTTTGTACACGAAGTGCGTCCAGTTTATGCCGTGACCCTCTCTACTCTTTCGCACATGCTATGCGGGTTAAATGATGATACCATGCCAAGTTTCAACATTTCCAGAATTCATTTTGTAGTGATTTTCAATTTCACGGTCATTTAGCTCTATAAACAATTAGGTAAATGACCGAAAAACAACAAATGATGTCAGAACATGTTGGAAATTGATGACGTCGCTTTGAATGCTGCATACTGAACACAAAAGAAGTCCTGAGTTCAAAAAAGTTTAAAAAGCATTGAAGTGCCCGTGTAACAGATGAGTTCTCGTCAGAAACCCTGATACTCTGAAAGAGTTTGTCTAGTTTGTACACGAAGTGCGTCTAGTTTTTGCCGTGACCCTATCTACTCTTTCGCACATGCTATGCGGGTGAAATGATGATATCATGCCTAGTTTCAACATTTTCAGAATTCATTTTGTAGTGATTTTCACTTTCACGGTCATTTAGCTCTCTAAACAATTAGGTAAATGACTGAAAAACATCAAATGGTGTCAGAACACGTTGGAAATTGATGACGTCGCTTTGAATGCTGCATACTGAACACAAAAGAAGTCCGGAGTTCAAATAAGTTTAAAAAACATTGAAGTGCCCGTGTAACAGATGAGTTCTCGTCCGAAACCCTGATACTCCGAAATAGTTTGTCCAGTTTGTACATGAAGTGCGTCCAGTTTATGCCGTGACCCTCTCTACTCTT
>NW_025231425.1:6581-7102 GCF_018294505.1 Triticum aestivum | reverse complement strand
TATGACCGAAAAACAACAAATGATGTCAGAACATGTTGGAAATTGAAGACGTCGCTTTAAATGCTGCATACTGAACACAAAAGAAGTCCGGAGTTCAAATAAGTTTAAAAAACATTGAAGTGCCAGTGTAACAGATGAGTTCTAGTCCGAAACCCTGATACTCCGAAAGAGTTTGTGCAGTTTGTACACGAAGTGCGTCCAGTTTATGCCGTGACCCTCTCTACTCTTTCGCACATGCTATGCGGGTCAAATGATGATACCATGCCAAGTTTCAACATTTCCAGAATTCATTTTGTAGGCATTTTCAATTTCACGGTCATTTAGCTCTCTAAACAATTAGGTAAATGACCGAAAAACAACAAATGATGTCAGAACATGTTAGAAATTGATGACGTCGCTTTGAATGCTGCATACTGAACACAAAAGAAGTTCGGAGTTCAAATAAGTTTAAAAAACATTGAAACCCTGATACTCCGAAAGAGTTTGTCCAGTTTGTACACGAAGTGCGTCCAGTTTACGCC
>NW_025231425.1:4287-4969 GCF_018294505.1 Triticum aestivum | reverse complement strand
AACACAAAAGAAGTCCGGAGTTCAAATAAGTTTAAAAAACATTGAAGTGCCCGTGTAACAGATGAGTTCTCGTCCGAAACCCTGATACTCCGAAAGAGTTTGTCCAGTTTGTACATGAAGTGCGTCCAGTTTATGCCGTGACCCTCTCTACTCTTTCGCACATGCTATGCGGGTCAAAAGATGGTACCATGCCAAGTTTCAACATTTCCAGAATTCATTTTGTAGTGATTTTCAATTTCACGGTCATTTAGCTCTCTAAACAATTAGGTAAATGACCGAAAAACAACAAATGATATCAGAACATGTTGGAAATTGATGACGTCGCTTTGAATGCTGCATACTGAACACAAAAGAAGTCCGGAGTTCAAATAAGTTTAAAAAACATTGAAGTGCTCGTGTAACAGATGAGTTCTCGTCAGAAACCCTGATACTCCGAAAGAGTTTGTCTAGTTTGTACACGAAGTGCGTCTAGTTTTTGCCGTGACCCTATCTACTCTTTCGCACATGCTATGCGGGTGAAATGATGATACATGCCAAGTTTCAACATTTCCAGAATTCATTTTGTAGTGATTTTCAATTTCACGGTCATTTAGCTCTCTGAACAATTAGGTATATGACCGAAAAACAACAAATGATGTCAGAACATGTTGGAAACTGATGACATCGCTTTGAATGCTGCATA
>NW_025231425.1:3627-4148 GCF_018294505.1 Triticum aestivum | reverse complement strand
TATGACCGAAAAACAACAAATGATGTCAGAACATGTTGGAAATTGAAGACGTCGCTTTAAATGCTGCATACTGAACACAAAAGAAGTCCGGAGTTCAAATAAGTTTAAAAAACATTGAAGTGCCAGTGTAACAGATGAGTTCTAGTCCGAAACCCTGATACTCCGAAAGAGTTTGTGCAGTTTGTACACGAAGTGCGTCCAGTTTATGCCGTGACCCTCTCTACTCTTTCGCACATGCTATGCGGGTCAAATGATGATACCATGCCAAGTTTCAACATTTCCAGAATTCATTTTGTAGGCATTTTCAATTTCACGGTCATTTAGCTCTCTAAACAATTAGGTAAATGACCGAAAAACAACAAATGATGTCAGAACATGTTAGAAATTGATGACGTCGCTTTGAATGCTGCATACTGAACACAAAAGAAGTTCGGAGTTCAAATAAGTTTAAAAAACATTGAAACCCTGATACTCCGAAAGAGTTTGTCCAGTTTGTACACGAAGTGCGTCCAGTTTACGCC
>NW_025231425.1:983-1800 GCF_018294505.1 Triticum aestivum | reverse complement strand
AAAAACAGCAAATAATGTCAGAACATGTTGGAAATTGATGACGTCACTTTGAATGCTGCATACTGAACACAAAAGAAGTCCGGAGTTCAAATAAGTTTAAAAAACATTGAAGTGCTCGTGTAACAGATGAGTTCTCGTCAGAAACCCTGATACTCCGAAAGAGTTTGTCCAGTTTGTACATGAAGTGCGTCCAGTTTTTGTCGTGACCCTCTATACTCTTTCGCACATGCTATGCGGGTGAAATGATGTTACCATGCCAAGTTTCAACATTTTCAGAATTCATTTTGTAGTGATTTTCAATTTCACGGTCATTTAGCGCTCTAAACAATTAGGTAAATGACCGAAAAACAACAAATGATGTCAGAACATGTTGGAAACTGATGACATCGCTTTAAATGCTGCATACTGAACACAAAAGAAGTCTGGAGTTCAAATAAGTTTAAAAAACATTGAAGTGCCCGTGTAACAGATGAGTTCTTGTTCGAAACCCTGATACTCCGAAAGAGTTTGTCCAGTTTGTACATGAAGTGCGTCCAGGTTATGCCGTGACCCTCTCTACTCTTTCGCACATGCTATGCGGGTCCAATGATGATACCATGCCAAATTTCAGCATTTCCAGAATTCATTTTGTAGGCATTTTCAATTTCATGGTCATTTAGCTCTCTAAACAATTAGGTAAATGACCGAAAAACAACAAATGTTGTCAGAACATGTTGGAAATTGATGACGTCGCTTTGAATGCTTCATACTGAACACAAAAGAAGTCCGGAGTTCAAATAAGTTTAAAAAACATTGAAGTGCCTGTGTAACAGATGAG
>NW_025231425.1:0-575 GCF_018294505.1 Triticum aestivum | reverse complement strand
AACACAAAAGAAGTCCGGAGTTCAAATAAGTTTAAAAAACATTGAAGTGCCCGTGTAACAGATGAGTTCTCGTCCGAAACCCTAATACTCCGCAAGAGTTTGTCCAGTTTGTACACGAAGTGCGTCCAGTTTATGCCGTGACCCTCTCTACTCTTTCGCACATGCTATGCGGGTCAAATGATGATACCATGCCAAGTTTCAACATTACAGGAATTCATTTTGTAGTGATTTTCAATTTCACGGTCATTTAGCTCTCTAAACAATTAGGTAAATGACCGAAAAACAACAAATGATATCAGAACATGTTGGAAATTGATGACGTCGCTTTGAATGCTGCATACTGAACACAAAAGAAGTTCGGAGTTCAAATAAGTTTAAAAACATTGAAGTGCTCGTGTAACAGATGAGTTCTCGTCAGAAACCCTGATACTCCGAAAGAGTTTGTCTAGTTTGTACACGAAGTGCGTCTAGTTTTTGCCGTGACCCTATCTAGTCTTTCGCACATGCTGTGCGGGTGAAATGATGATACATGCCAAGTTTCAACATTTCCAGAATTCATTTTGTAGTGATTTTCA
>NW_025231424.1:0-11386 GCF_018294505.1 Triticum aestivum | reverse complement strand
TGCGTCGCCGGCGACCAGGGCCATGTGCACGGCAGCTGCCACTCTAGCCCCTTCAAAGTGGTTCTGTTGTCCATGTACGTTCATGATGATCGACGACCTCTGGTCCGTGTTTTCTCCTCACAGACCGGCAGATGGGGCAATCTCATCTCAATAGAGACTCAACCTAACACAATGTATGGTCCTTGTTGCCCCGACACCCTTGTTGGCAATGTCATTTACTGGTTGTCTAGGTATGGGAGAGACGATATAGTTCAGTTTGATTTGGAGGGGCAGAACCTTACCCTGATCAAGGGGCCTCACAGTATGAATGATTTTAGCATATGCCAGTGTCAGATTATACAGACAGATGAGAGGATTGTTGGTGTTGCCATGTTATCTAACGATAACATTCAAGTGTGGCAGAGGGAGGTCAATCCTGAAGGTGTTTCCATATGGGTGTCCCAAAAGACAGTTGAATTGCGTAACATTATTAAGACCCTTCCTCAAAATTGGGAAACTATGCCATGGACCAAACTAGTGGGGTATGATGACGATACCAATGCAATCTTTTTATATATGCATGATAGTGCCTATATGGTTCAACTCAAATCAATGCATTCCACAAAACTTGATGTACCATGCTCTACGAAGTACTACCCTTTCAGGAGTTTCTACCTACCAGGTGATCACTCATCCTTTGTCTTTATATAGTAGGAGTAGGCTAATCTAGTTATTTTTGTAAATAATTGCTCACATAAAATTATTGTGATTCTTAAATGTCCACTTACACTTGAACTTAGTATGTAAATTCTGGTAATAAAAGCTCAGTAATTGTCCCTATGCTAGATGGATGAACTCATAGCCACATTATTTTAGTATGTGTTATCTTTTGATATAGTTGTTTTCTTTCCTAGAAAATATCAAATCAAATGTCAAATGTTAACTTAGTTAATACTATGTATGGAATCTCAAGGCTAGATATTTTGTATCCGTTATTATTTCTTCTGAATTTGTTACTGAACTTAACTCCAACAAAACAAATTTGGTTCAATACATGCTTACTAAAATCATAGTGATTTTGTCATTTGTTCATGGCCGTTAATGGCCAATCCTACCGGTGAATATTTGTCATAACTTTGTCTTATAACACACCTATAAATATATGTTATATAAGTGAATTATTTTGCGCGGGTTATACTTGCCAGCTCTAATTGCCACTTGTTACCCTCTCTTATCAATTTGTCTCTATCGTGGAACTGTTGTTAATTGTCGGAATTCTTATGCTTCTAGGCACAACCGTTGCTGGTGGAACTAATGGAGCAAAAAAGTTAGGATGATTGTCTGGTTTGATCTGCTAATGTGCTAAAATGGTTCAACGGGTAAGAAGATCTTCTGAATATAATTTGTGAGTTTTGAAATGTTTGATTTTTCTCTTTGGAAGATATGTGACAGACAATGTGGGTGGCATGCACCCTCAAAATATTGCCCATGTGGATGACATTTGGATTCGCACATGCTAACAACATAGAGTAACAATTAAAATGGCGACGATGCTGCGTGTTGGAGCATAAATGATATGTTGCTAATCCAGATCTTATATGCCATAGTTCTCCCTTGGTTTTCTACCATAATAAGTAATATATCCGTAGCCCATTTTGCTATTACACACATTAGTAAGCTCTTTGAACTCCATCACCTACAAAAAATTATGTCAAAAGGGTGAAGGATTTACATACACGCAGGTAATACTTTGTCGATATCTGCATCAGGTTACTAACAAATTAACACTTTTCATTTCTCCAGGTGAAGGGTGCTGCAATTTTTAGTTGTTACCAAGTTTCTCGCATCACATCAAATGTGGTCGGCGGTGTTTATATGTTATCTTCAAAAATGTAATTGTGCCTTATTCTAGTCAAGTAGGTAATGTAGCAAGATGCTTTTGAATACCTAACTTGGGGTATCATTTCAAGTAATATGTCATCACGCCTTGCATTTTTTACATGTGTGTGCTTGGCAGTCTTATCTTCATCGAGGAGAGTATCTGCCCCATGTATTTGCATGTTTGTGTGCTCACCTTTGGTTTGAAATGAACGACATTGCTCGTCAGCCATGGTTCAAAAATATGTGTTGCATGTGCTTGGCAGCTCTAGGAATGCCAGGACGTTGCTCTATAATTTTATTTAGTTTTTACAAATTCAAGATCTGTTGCAGATGAAATAAGCATTATATCAATCGAAATGAAGCACGGTAGGCACAATTTTAGTGTTGGTCAGGAAGTTGCATCAATGTTTACATGACTAAAATTATTGATGTAGAAGTTGCAATGGTAGAGATGGGACTTTCTTACCCTGGGAGTGAAGTTGTTGTTGTTGTCCAGTTACCTTAGTGGTTCATATGAGCTAGAGGACTCTTCATTCTTAAAGCAGTGTTTTGTTGCTGAAGGCATGAGATTGGACAACAACGAGTCTATAATTGCACTCGCAAGAATACATACAACATTCCTAGATTGTAAATATCTGTTGGAATTGCAAGTCATTTTAAGTGAGGGAGCAGAAAATGGTCGGTACCCTTGGTAGGTTGGCGAACATGACCGAAAGTACCAGAACGGAGCCCACACGCACAGTTTGCCCAGGTTTGCGCCTCTGATGATGTGTGATACCATACATACTGCTTGGAGTTTATATTCATGGTGGGGTAGCTCACTGCGCCATGGACGCCCCCTCGCTCGCGCGTCGCCCCGCTTCTCAACACATCATCCTGATCATGCTGCCCGTCCACCACCATGCGCAGCCGCCATCTTCCGTCTGCTTTGGAAGACCGGAGGCTACCAGTAGAATGTTTTCAAGGGTGCTGGGACACGAGCCAGGCGTGATTCCATTGCTTCCTACCCCAGCTCGCGGAGGAGCAAGACAAACCAGACTGGGCACAACCCGTTCCTCTGCTCCAAGCCTCAAGGCTATTGGGATGCGGGCCGTTTGGTCATAGCGCAACTAGTATGTCAGTTTGTGGAGCCCACATGCATAGTTCCTCTGCTTGACAACCGTCATCAATGGAGAGGATACTGTTTCCATGAGTAAGGTTGTCTTCCCCTGCCCCAGAACTCGTCATTCTAGTTTGTCCCATAGCTTACTGTTGTTCCTCAGAAAATTTGTGTTTGGTGGCACTAACTACATAGCCACTGACTAAACGCATGTGCAGCCTAATGTTCCACATGGCCCACACTTTTATATTCTTAATTGGCATCTACAGCTGCCCAATAAACGCTTCTCCTAAAAACAAAGAAACCCTTCTTTGCAGGTCATTGGTGATTCATCCTTCACTTCCTCTCCCCACGATCTCCATGGGAAACTGATGGATTTCTGTTTAAATCGGGTGCTCCACTTGAACTCATTTCATTCCCATCATCCCCCATACGGTGGGTGTCTGCCATACCACTCATACAGATACCAACGGTGAGCAACTCCCTCCCTTGTGCTCCTGGACATTCCTTATGACATATTGTCGGTTGAATCACAAATTTTGACTTCCTTAGATACTGGACAAACTGGACACTTGGGGGCCCAACTTGGTTGTTCTTCGTCTACTGCATACCCAGGCACCTCAGAATTGCAGCTCCTATAGGTAGATGTTGTTGTCACCTATTGCTTATTCTGATTTTCTGTGTGCTTGATTAATATACAAATTTAGCTGATATTTCCGAATTTTTTTATGCTTCCTTAATTTAGCTCCTTGACATATACTGGTTAAATAATAAGTATGGACTTCCTCAGGTGTTGGACAATTTGGACACCCGGGTAGTTATCTTTGTTGTTCTGCAACTAAGATTAAAATTGTTGTGATAAACCCGATGATGGTTCCCATGTATTCACAGTGTTGCCAACTCCCATCGCACTTCCGCTCGGGTCGAGGCTGCCACTCGGCCCTCAGACGGATCAAAGAAGAGTGGGGAACCTCTCGCTGGTTTTTGGAATTCGACATCAGGAAGTGTTTTCACATCATCGACCAACATCGATTCATCTCAATCTTGAAGGACGAGATCGACGATTCCAAGTTCTTTTACCCCACTCAGAAGAAGTATTCCGCCGGACGACTCGTAGGGGGTGAGAAGGGCCCCGACTCCATCCGAAACAGTGTACTACTATCGGCCCTACCAGGCAATATCTACCTACACAAGCTCGATCAGGAGATAGGGAGGATCTGGCAGAAGCACGAAATTCCTAAGTCTCAAATCACTTTAACAAAGATCTGTCAAAGCTCATGTGTCAGTTTGTTGTAGCGATGAGCTAACAAGTGTGATCACCTTATGCTATGATAGTTCTGAACTCCACTATGGTAAAATGAAGTGAACATGTGATGAGAGAGATATGCTTTAGCACCCACCTAATTAATTTTATCCACCATTATATATTCTACTGCCAATTTCTCATTTCTGATTTGTGTTTTGATCAATACGTTTGTTTAGTAATCCAATATGTCTCTAACATGATGTTCAAAATTGGTCGCAAAACTGAATGTATTGAGTATATTTAATTGGATTATATGCAGAACAACTTTGCAATACTTAGTGTGAGGTAGAAATTATCCTAGGCTGGACACGTCGGTATCCCTTGAATGTCCCATGCGACCTGTTTCAATCGCTGCTCCATAGCAGGTTCTCCCTGATTCCTCCATTCCTAGTCATACTCTACTATGTTGCTTCTCAACTGTTCGATTATCCTATGGGCCACATGGTTGTAACAGTTTTAAGGTTGATTGGCTCAAAACACAATAAAAGAGACCATTACTCTATATGTGGGCATAGGTTTATAATGAAACATTTTTTTACTTATCCCGACCTTTCTCAGCTTTTAAAATAAGGTTTTGCATTTGGATATATAGTTTTGCATATGTGTGTGCTATTGTACAATTTTCTTTGTATGGAAGCTACTTTTTGGTGTAATTTTCTCTATGTTTATTTGCATTTAACAAGATTCGGTTAAACCGCCCAGAATCCAACATTTCAGGTGTTCAACTTGCAGATCGTTTTCAACATGCTTATTTGAGTATTAATTTAACAGTTATTACTGTTATACTTATGCAGCTATGTAATCAAGTTCGGAGTTAGTTGTACTTTTTGTCTGTTCTAAATGCGGATGAATGTGTTAAATTATCAATAAGATTGATTTTTGATCTTTTGTTCCAATTAGCAGCAGACAAAATTATCAGCATTGTTAATGACAGTAGCTGCATAGCAAGGTTTTGAAAAGTTTAGCTGCCAATAGTTGGATGCTACTGTCCTATTTGAACATGATCACAAGAGTATGACGTGATACATGCACACACTTGGATGAGCATAGTTTTACAATAATCGTCCGGCGTATTTTGTAGCATAGTTTTACTGTATGAAATCTATGATATTATTTCAGTAGGTTCAGTAGGTTGAGGAGAAACTTCTTGATCTACTGGTCGAGGTGAAGATACCCTGAACAAGCCCCTCAAAGGATTATTTTCCATAGTGACAAGTGACAGTAAATTTCAGCACGTAATATAAATGTTTCCTTACCAAATTCCACTCATCAAAGGCGCTTCTCTCCCCGGCAACGGCGCCAGAAAGAGTCTTGATGACCCACAAGTATAGGGGATCTATCGTAGTGCCAACGAGGAGCAGAAGAAAATGACAAGCGGTTTTCAGCAAGGTATTCTCTGCAAGCAAGGTATTCTCTGCAAGCAAGGTATTCTTTGCAAGCACTGAAATTATCGGTAACAGATAGTTGTGTGATAAGATAATTCGTAACGGATAACAAGTAACAAAAGTAATTAAGGTGCAGGATGGTGGCCCAATCCTTTTTCTAGCAAAGGACAAGCCTGGACGAACTCTTATATAAAGCAAAGTGCTCCCGAGGACACATGGGAATTATTGTCAAGTTAGTTTTCATCATGCTCATATGATTCACGTTTGTTACTTTGATAAATTGATATGTGGGTGGACCGGTGCTTGGGTGCTGTCCTTACTTGGACAAACCTCCCACTTATGGTTAACCCCTCTCACAAGCATTCGCGACTACGAAAGAAGAATTAAGATAATTCTAACCATAACATGAAACATGTGGATCCAAATCAGCCCCTTACGAAGCAACGCATAAACTAGGGTTTAAGCTTCTGTCACTCAGCAACCCATTATCTACTTATAGTCTTTTTTTGCGGTGTAATTATCTACTTATAGTCGATGTTCACATAACACCACTAGAGGAAAGACAACATACATCTCACCAAAATATCGAACGAATACCAAATTCAAATGATTACTTATAGCAAGACTTCTCCCATAACCTCAGGAACAAATGTAACTACTCACAAAGCATATTCATGTTCATAATCAGAGGGGTATTAAATAGCATTAAGGATCTGAACATATCATCTTTCACCGAATAAACCAACTAGCATCAACTACAAGGAGTAATCAACACTACTAGCAACCCACAGGTAACAATCTGAGGTTTTGAGACAAAGATTGGATACAAGAGATGAACTAGGGTTTGAGAGGAGATGGTGTTGGTGAAGATGTTGATGGAGATTGACCCCTCTCGATGAGAGGATCGTTGGTGATGATGATGGCTTTGATTTTCCCCTCCGTGAGGGATGTTTCCCTGGCAGAATAGCTCCGCCGGAGCCCTAGATTGCTTCTGCCCAGGTTCCGCCTCGAGACGGCGGTGCTTCGTCCCGAAAGCTCTCTTCTGATTTTTCCAGGTCAAAAGACATCATATAGCAGAAGATGGGCACCGGAGGCTTGCTAGGGGCCCCACAAGCCACAGGGGCGCACCCCCAGGCTTGTGGCGTCCTGGTAGGTCCCCTCTGGTATTTTCTTTGCCCAATATTTTTTATGTATTGCAAAATAATGTTCCATAAATTTTTAGGACTTTTGGTGTTGCGCAGAGTAGGTCTCTCAGATTCGCTCCTTTTCGGTCCAGAATTCCAGCTGCCGGCATTTTCCCTCTTTGTATAAACCTTGTAAAATAAGAGAGAAAAGGCATAAGTATTGTACCATAATGTGTAATAACAACCCATAATGCAATAAATATCAATATAAAAGCATGATGCACTACAAAAAAAAGACACATCCATGACATTTTGGGCCGAACGATTTTTTTTGTCATACATATGACACTTCTATGACGATAATTGTGACAAAACCTGGTATCATCATAGATGTGGTGGGCTCCTACTTCTATGACAAAAAAATCATGACAGAAAATGGGATTTTCGTCCTGGCCGGGCCGGAGATGCAGCTGCATGACATTCTTTGGGTCGTCCATGATGGAAAAAACCGTGGTAGAAACGAGGGCGAGGAAAATTTCGGGGAGTTCTCGGTTACGGTGGGAGGTCGGGGGCCGAGCGATGCGCGTTTCTCTCGTACACGTACGCGCGCGTGTGCGAGGCATTGGCTCTAACTGAACCCGAGAAATTGCACTGCGGGGGGAGGATGTTGGCCGCGAGCGCGAGATCAAGATGTTGGCGGCGGAGCAGAGCCAGCCGCGCCAGCCACGCACCCACCCTACTGCGGCCAGAGCAAGTAAGAAGCCCAAAAGGCGTGAGGAGGCCGGCATGGTCCCAAACAGGTCTCCCCAGGCTGCACGACGTGCTCTCTCACCCGAAGGCCCTCTCCCATATGCGCATCCACAAGAGGTGGATGTCTAAGTCGGATAGACTGCTCTACCAAAACTGCATGCAGATTCCGTGCAAGAAGTTGCGGGCTGACAACCAGCCGATACGGCTGGAGAAGTTGCTGAAAGAAGCAGAGACCGCACGGGCCAGTCCTACCTGCTCATCATCAATCACGTCAAGTCCAACGATTCCTACCGCCTCATCGGCGGCTGGGGAAAGTTCCTGAGATTCCACAACCTCATCGTGAATGAGAAGGATGACGCCAAGAGCTTGGACCCCTTCATGACCCGGGTGTTTGCGATCCGCTTGCCAGCACTTAAGGTGGGCGTCCCCAACGAGTGTGGTGGCCTGCTCGGACTCCTGCTCGTACACTATCACCAGAACGACGACCCGGCAAAGCACGCCTTCTCCTTCGTCAAGCACATCCTGGCGACCGATCATCATGATGCTGATGATGATAGCGATGAGCCAGACGAGAAGCTGCCCACAGAGTGAGGGAAGGTCCCATGAGTTCAGTGTAGATCCATCAATTTGCAAGCTACAACTCGCTCTGCTTCCAGTTACACTGCTAGACTAGTTACTGTGGGCATGATTCATCCTTGGCACCACATTGAAGAAACATTGGGATTTACATTGATTTTCTTTATGTTTTGACATAGCTATATCAGAAAGACTCCTCATTGGAATGCAATTTAGTAGTGGATTCATTTTATAGCTTTCCAGTCTTGCAATTTACGATGTGTTTTTAATCAAATTTGCATACGTTTCCATGCTTACAGATGCATATTTGGATTCCAAAGATGACTTGGGTCATGCATGCATAGTGGGCGAGCGTGATCAAAGCATAATTAAAGACGGGCAACTCCAAGTAAAAATACATAGTCCATGCCATAGAACAAGGGATATTTAGATGGCCATGACATGACTATACATACTCCAAATATTGGGTCGTGGTGCGATTGAAATAAATATCAATATTTATACTAAAAATAAAAATTAATAGTTATTTATAAGTCATTTTTTGCATCTCACAATGATTGCTAATTTTATTGTAATTTAAATATTTTTTAATTAAAATACATTTCTCAATAAAATATGCCTTAAACATGTTTAAATCAATTCAACCTAAATGTGATCTAAAAAATGACAAAATTTCATGTCTTCTTGAATTAATTTGTTAATCTTGTATTAATGTAGTATATATTTAAGTGTGTGTTGTTAACTATCTTAAGAAGTGTCTGGTATACCAATATATCTTGATAATGAACTTTACGATTAGATATATGCAAATAGAAAAATCTGGATTACACCAGAAGTTTACGTGGAGTTTGCTACCTAATAATTGGCATGCTTCCTTAATTTTTTGGGTCAAATATGTGAAACATATTAGGGTGGGATCAATAATATGTTGACCATGTGCATATGTACTTGGTACTAAAATAATATTACTCCCTATAGTACAGTTCGTAAAGGGTTCACCAAATAAACAGGCTTGCATTCTAAGTAAAACTGCTTTGTAGTGTGAACATGCTATTACAAATTGGGTCTCCTATTTTGTTTAGATATTCAATGATTTCTATATATTTAGTACACTCTTGGAGGTAACACTTTTTCACTAATAATGTGGTGATTAATTTGCACACATAGTGTAGTGTGTGTGTGTGCGCCTTCGCTATCGAGCCCGAGAACGTCAAGGAGCAACAAAACAAGATTGGCATTGGCTACGATGACTCACACTTACTAGAGAAGACAATCGGGAGTAGAGACTCAAATATCAAGCCGGTCAGATAGGGGAAGCTCAAAGGTGCAACCGCTTAGGACATTCTTATGACAAATATGTGTGTCTGCACGCGCGTGTGCATGTGCCACTAGTACAGAACCGGACAATAGCACCGGTTCGTAAGGCCCTTTAGTGCCGGTTCCATAACCAATACTAAAGTGTGGGCACTAAAGCCCCCCCCCCTTTAGTACCGGTTCAGCACGAACCGGTGCTAAAGGGCAACGACGTGGCGTGAGCTCGCGCCGTGGTATGGGGGACCTTTAGTAAAAATATTTGATTTTTTTTCGATTTTCAATTTTTTGAATTATTTTAACCTCTAATCTCTAATCACCCCTCACCACTACTCAATTTAATATCTAATCTCTAATCACCCCTCATCATTCCCGGACGGTCACCCATCCTCTCACTACTCTAGCCTGAGCACGCTTAACTTTCGAGTTCTATTCTCCCTCGTTTCCAAGTCTGCACTTGTTGTTTTTCTGACAAATGTAAGCTGTCAATCCTATTAACCCTCAGCAGTTTAGCTTGAGCATTAGGTCACATGTTTCATCGTTTGAGTTTGGAACTATTATTCTAAAAAACATTTAGTAACACTAATATTTCTTGAATAACTTTGACCATAGTTTGACCATAGTTTGACCATAGTTTGACCACAGTTTGACCAGATTTGACCAAAATTCAAAAAATTGAAATAATTATTTAGTAACACTAATATTCTTTAATAATTATGTAGCAACATTAATACTTCTTGAATAAGTAGTTTGACCATAGTTTGACCAGATTTAACCAAAATTTAAAAAACATAAATTAGAGCATATCTTTTTTTCCTTTTACAATTTTGTCATTTCAAAAATTGTCCTAAACCCTAAACCCGGGACTTAAAATGTCGGAAACTCTATGCTAAACAGTAAAAACTAAGGGTTTAAACCATAAAACCTAACCCTAAACTCTGAAATCTAAACCCTAGCACTAAAGGCACAAAACGTCTAAAAACCGTCCCAAAACTCTATTTTCCCTTTGGAATTTTGAGATTTTAAAAAATTGTCGAAACGGAAAAATTGTCAGCGGATCAATCTTTTTGTTCTGCAAATTTTGATATATTATGTGTATTTTTCTGAATTAGGATGATTTAGTTATGATTTTTCCAAGTTTGAAAATTGCCATATAGTCCCGGTTTGTGTCTCCAACCGGGACTATAGGTTAGACCCCTTTAGTGCCGGTTCGTGGCACGAACCGGTACTAAAGGGCCAACCTTTAGTACCGGTTTGTGCCACAAACCGGGACTAAAGGGGCTCGTGGGGCCCCGGCCTGACGCCAGCCTGCCACCACCCCTTTAATACCGGTTCGTGGCACGAACCGGTGCTAAAGGTTCGCCACGAACCGGTACTAAAGAGCTCCTCCCGCCTAGCCGTTGGAACCGGCACTAATGGACACATTAGTGCCGGTTTTGTTACAAACCAGGACTAATGTGTCTCACATTTGACCCTTTTTCTACTAGTGTGCGTGCACGTGTGGCGTGCGTCTCTGTGTGTGTGCGCGCCACACACCTTAGTCAGTGCCTAACAACTATAGCTCGTCCAGTGGATGCTCAACCTCGGTCATGCTCACGTTATAGTTAAGAGATTTGTTTCAAGTTGTTTTCGAGATAGGTGTCCAGCTTCTTCATTCATTGCTTCTTGGCGTTTTAGGTGGTAATTTGCATAGACTACTTGCTATGTTGCGTCGATATGTGCTTAGTTGATGTTAAGTATCCATTGTATGTACGTACTAAGTATTTATTGTACGTACCTAAACGGGGCCCTAGAACATTAGAGGCCCTTTGAAAACCGCATATGTTGCACATTCCCAGTGTCGGCCCTATCGGAGGCCCTCACCTCAGTGCGCATGTACAAGGGGCGGCTGTGGAAGTAGGATATGCTTCTCGACCAGAACCGGCTCCAAATTCTCTGCAAGAGGTTGCGGCACAACAACAAGCCGATACTGCTG
>NW_025231423.1:9464-11387 GCF_018294505.1 Triticum aestivum | reverse complement strand
CAACGGGAAATCATGTACCATCTTGTCTGGATTTTCCTTCGTCCAGTTGATGATAACTAGAACCAAGTTAGTAGCGAAATCATTTCTGCAGGCAGTTACAGCTGCATTGACTGCCTGCTGTAACAACTCATATTTGTCCTCGGCTACTTTTTTCGCGTACTCAGCTGCTTTTTTCTCGACCGCAAGCTTCACCTTCGCATCGATGTCCGCCTGACTAAACTTCTTTTTCTGCTTCTTGGCCTCCGGGCCCTCGTTGTAAAACACCTTCCACGTGGCGCCATCTCCAGCGCCGTGCACACGACCATATTGCGGCCGCTGGCCCAAAGGGAGTCCCTTCAGTTTGTTCAAGGCCCGGTTGAGAGGGTGTCCCACTTGGGCCTCATCGGAGAAGTAGGGTTTTCGGCTGCAAGCTGGTGTTGCTTCTCCAGTAGTCTAATCAATTTCCTTGTGATCTTGTCCGTGTAAAAAACCTTTTTCTCCTTGTCCCACTTGTAGCGGGCCCTGATGAAGTCATGCTCCAAGGGGTTGGTGAACTTCGCGAAGGGGTCTGGGAGACCCGCGGCTTCACGTTTCGCGTCCTCCTTATCCCATATGGGCCTTTTACTGAGGTAGCCATGACTTCCGAGGCGATGCTTCCCCGTGTTCCTTTGCTGAAGGCTCTTGAATTTCGCAGCCTTAGCCTTGGCGTCCTCGGTAGCGCAAGTGTCCTTGAACTTTTCGAACTCCTCTTCCGTAAGTGTCGGATTTTCCTCCAGAATCTTGGACAGGGGTTCCTCAGCCTCAATAGCTCGTTTCACCCTCGATTTCCAAGAGGCCAAATCATTGCTGAACATGCCCATGGCGTGATTGTTAATCTTTTTCATCTTCGGATCATCCCACGGTTGTTCTATGTTATCATCTCGATCGGGGAACTTGAATCTCTTGTGCAACTTCGTTAGGAGCAACTGCGTCAAATGTTCTTTACTCCTTAAGTCATCGTCATTGATGCTCGCGCATTCCTGTAGGATGCATCCTACTTGGTTCCCATAGCACTTGCGAGGTTCTTCCGGCTCTAACGGCTCAAACTTGCCAGGTGTCATCTTTGTGATCACAAGTCGTCCAATCCCTAGTTTGTTAGGTTTTCGTATCCTCTGCTTCTTATGCCTCTTTTCGGTACCGGCATCGGCGCCGGTATCTTCCCCGGCGGTACCTTCCCCACCGGTCTCGGCACCGCCATCGATGCCGGCGCCGTCGGTGTCGGTGTCGGTGTCAGTACCATCATCGAGGCGGACCTGCAAACCTTGCTTAGCAGTCAAAAAGTCGAGGTAGTCTTGTTCACCCTCATAATCCATCTCGTCTGCATCTTGGTCAGAAGGCCCAGTTTCTTCGTTGTTCGACATATTTCCTATGATTAAGTGTCCTCATTTATTTCTAAAAGTATGAATAAATGAGAAATGAGATAAAAAAGAAATCTATGTGCCAGCACTTGATATGCCAACTATGTAGCACAAATCATGCCTTTATTCACGGGAAATTTCGGCATGACCTTTGCTAAAAAATGGACATATCGAGTGCCTGAAATTCACCGGAACCAAAATGAATCAACATTCCGGCGTAACATAGGCAACTCGGATCATTTACCAAAACATGACATGTCCAAAACATGACATATCCACATATCACATGTCCAGTTCAAATTTGCATATAAATTCAGCAAATTTTGAAACCTATCTAAATTCATAACTAAATAGATAACCTAATTAACATAACTAAAACCTAAGTAAATTGACCCTAGCTAGCAGAGAGAGAGAGAGGGGGGTGGTTTACAGAGGGTGCAGGGCGAGGAGGCAGGCCCGACGACGGCCGAGGTTGGGAGGGGAGGAAGCAGAGGAGGGAGGCGAGGGCCGACGGGTCGGGGGCGAGCACCGGCGCCGGGGGCGAGCG
>NW_025231423.1:5710-7563 GCF_018294505.1 Triticum aestivum | reverse complement strand
TTGTTTCTTTCCGCCTCCAGCATAACTTCGGCCAGAGAAGGCTGGTGAGGCAGATTTTCACCCCTAGCTGCACTGGCTTCCCCCTGCTCCGGGGCAGCAGGGTTGCTACGGGTGTTGACCATCCTAGGAAAAACAAGACAACGGTTTAGACAAGGATGGCGCAAACTTAGCAAGGAAGTGTAGAATGTAATGGATAACATGGAATGCTAAGATGTTCATTGCACGACATGGTAATATAGAAACTGCCATATATATACCATTGGTCATACACACCGTACATAGTTTAGTACAAGCCCATGCTAGAGTACAACTACGGTGAAAGACATTACATCTCATCGGAGGCATTCCAAGCTCCTATACATTATTTTTCTACACCTCCGGAGCGTGATACACACCAAGTCGTATCCCACGGGTCACGCAGGACTGTGGAGAATACAACTATTACAGTACTAGTGAAACTACTACTAGCTCAGACGGCTCCGTGGTAATCCTCATAAAAGTCGCCACCAAAGCCTGGAAGTGGAACATGATCATCTGGGAACAGACGGTCCTGCGGAACCTGCGGACCATAGGGACTCGGATGTGGCCTTGGTCCCACAGGTGGTGGCAGACGGGGACCACGAGGAGGGGTGATGCCTCCTACATCGCGCCACTCCATACAATCTGGCAATCCAGGCCGTACAGGGTACAAGTCCCTCATGTCCATGTATCCTGCCTGCACTGTAGGTGCAAACCGAGTCAAAGTGGCCCAACGATCGGAACGAGTGTGGAAAAGCTCCATACGCAAGGCCCGATTTTCGCGGTCCTTATCCTCGAGCATCTCGGCAGTGGTGCAGAGTAGTGACTCCTCATGTGTAGAGTCATAGTACAAAGCCTGATAGTACCCCTGTGCTCCAGGAAGTGAGGCTGGCGTGTAACGGAAATCGGTGTTCTGAACCAAGGCAGTCCTGGCTCGAATGATAGTCATCATTGAATAGGCTGCATCCTGCACGGACATCTCAATAGTGACCCCAAGTCCATAGGAACAGTGAAGGGGTTCAGTGGCTCCAGGATAAGAGGGATATATCCTGACGGTACAAAGGTACTGGCTCTGGTTGAAGTCTCGGAACTGCTCCTCGACGGTATATTCCAGATACCACCGATAGCCTGACTCGACCATCACTCGAACCAACATGGCCGAGTGGCCGGGCACATCGAGGCACCGGGTCAGATGAACCACTTGGTTCTGCGAACGGGTGGCCATCTGAAAGCACAAAATAATGCAAAGGCATTAGAATTTTCTAGGGGAAATCGGACAGCATAACGGCTGTAAATGCTCAGAAAAAGATTTGAGACATCCACAGCAGTTTGCAATACCACTCAACAACATCATATCAAGGTTCTGATTCAACTGACAACATACTAAAAGTACTAGAAACTATACTGTGGCTGGTAACAACAATCCTATTAGCTACTGCGGATTAGTAACACGTGAACCTGATAGAAGGAGAGAGCCTAGTCCTTAACCCACGTAGAATGAGAAGAGAATAACTCAGATCAGAGGGCATAAGGTAAAGGAGTAAAAGAGCCTTACGTTCCCTCCCACAATCAATTCCCCTACATATAACTAAAGCATTTCTAGACTCGACATCTACCAGTTTGGCTCAACGAACCTACAGGCAGTCCGGCTCTGATGCCAACGCTATCAGGACCCCAATTCCAAGTCACATCAATCTAGTCGGTAACACCTCATATCACATTGCGGCCTCACGCACGGTATCCCCACGGGTGTCGCCTTACCATGGCCCGGGACCGTTTACGCCTTTTGGCTCACGTATATGATAGTGTCGCTAGCATCCATATGACAGAGAAAC
>NW_025231423.1:2265-4826 GCF_018294505.1 Triticum aestivum | reverse complement strand
CATCTTTGAAAGGTAGTAGGTGCATTACATAAACCAAAAGGCATACGTCTATAAGCATAGGTTCCAAAAGGACAAGTAAAAGTGGTCTTTTCTTGATCAGGTTAAGAAACAGGTATTTGTGAAAAGCCAGAATATCCATCAAGGAAGCAAAAATGTATGTGCTTAGATAATCTTTCAAGCATTTGATCAATAGAAGGCAAAGGGTGATGCTCTTTTCTAGCTGCTTTGTTTAATTTTCTAAAATCTATTACCATTCTATAACCTGTAACAATATTTTGTGGAATAAGTTCATCTTGGGGAGCACAGTATTTTTTTGCCTACGATCACGCAAGATCTATCTAGGAGATGCATAGCAATTAGAGGGGAGAGTGTGTCTACGTAGCCTCGTAGACTGAAAGTGGAAGCGTTTAGTAACACGGTTGATGTAGTCGAACATCTTCACGATCCAACCGATCCAAGTACCGAACGCACGACACCTCCGCGATCAACACACATTCAGCTCGATGACGTCCCTCAAACTCTTGATCTAGTTGAGCCCGAGGGAGAGTTCCGTAAGCGCGATGGCGTGGTGACGGTGATGATGAAGTTACCGACGCAGCACTTCACCTAAGCACTACAACGATATGACCGAGGTGTGTAACTATGGAGGGGGGCATCGCACATGGCTAAAAGATCAACTTGTGTGTTCTAGGGATGCCCCCTCGCCCCCGTATATAAAGGAGGGAGGGGGCGGCTGGCCCTAGGGGCGTGCCCAAGGAGAGGGAGTCCTAGTAGGACTACTAGTCCTAGTAGGATTCCTCCACAAGGAAGAGAGGGGGCAGTAAGGAGAGGGAGAGGGAGTAGGAAAGGGGGCGCCCCCTTCCCTTGTCCAATTCAGACTGCAGGGGGGCGACCTGCCCTGGCTGCCCTCCTCTCTCTCCAATAAGGCCCATGGTGGCCCATTAGTTCCCCCGGGGGGTTCCGGTAACCCCTTCGACACTCCATTTTTACCCGAAACTATCCGGAGCAATTCTGGTGTCCGAATAACAAGGTCCAATATGTCAATCTTTATGTCTCGACCATTTCAAGACTCCTTGTCATGTCTGTGATCTCATCCGGGACTCCGAACAAACTTCGGTACATCAAATCACATAACTCATAATACAAATCGTCATTGAATGTTAAGCGTGCGGACCCTACGGGTTCGAGAACTATGTAGACATGATCGCGACACATCTTCAGTCAATAACCAATAGTGTAACCTAGATGCTCATATTGCCTCCTACATATTCTACGAAGATCTTTATCGGTCAAAATGCATAACAACATACGTTGTTCCCTTTGTCATCGGTAAGTTACTTGCCCGAGATTTGATCGTCGGTATCATCATACCTAGTTCAATCTCGTCACTGGCAAGTCTCTTTACTCCTTCCATAATGCATCATCCCGTAACTAACTCATTAGTCACATTGCTTGCAAAGCTTATAGTGAGGTGCATTACCGAGAGGGCCCAGAGATACCTCTTCGATACACGGAGTGACAAATCCTAATCTCGATCTATGCCAAGTCAACAAACACCATAAGAGACACCTGCAGAGCATCTTTATAATCACCCAATTACGTTGTGACATTTGATACCACACTAAGTGTTCCTCCGGTATTCGGGAGTTGCATAAAATCATAGTCATAGGAACATGTATAAGTCATGAAGAAAGCAATAGCAATAAACTAAATGATCATAGTGCTAAGCTAACGGATGGGTCTTGTCCATCACATCATTCTCTAACGATGTGATCTCGTTCATCAAATGACAACACATGTCTATGGTTAGGAAACTTAACCATGTATCATTAACGAGCTAGTCTAGTAGAGGAATACTAGGGACACTCTGTTTGTCTATGTATTCACACATGTTCTAAGTTTCTGGTTAATACAATTCTAGCATGAATAATAATAATTTATCATGATATAAGGAAATATAAACAACAACTTTATTATTGCCTCTAGGGCATATTTCCTTAAGCCTCCCACTTGCACTAGAGTCAATAATCTGGATTACACAGTAATGATTCTAACACCCATGGAGTCTTGGTGCTGATCATCTTTTGCTCGTGAGAGAGACTTAGTCAACGGGTCTGCAACATTCAGATCCGTATGTATCTTGCAAATCTCTATGTCTCCCTCCTTGACTTGATCGCGGATGGAATTGAAGCGTCTCTTGATGTGCTTGGTTCTCTTGTGAAATCTGGATTCCTTTGCCAAGGCAATTTCACCAGTATTGTCACAAAAGATTTTCATTGGACCCGATGCACTAGGTATTACACCTAGATCGGATATGAACTCCTTCATCCAGAATCCTTCATTTGCTGCTTCCGAAGCAGCTATGTACTCTGCTTCACACGTAGATCCCGCCATGACGCTCTGCTTAGAACTGCACCAACTGACAGCTCCACCATTCAATAAAAAATATGTATCCGGTTTGTGACTTAGAGGCATCCGGATCAGTGTCAAAGCTTGCATCGACGTAACTGTTTACGATGAGCTCTTTGTCACCTCCATAAACAAGAAACATATCCTTAGTC
>NW_025231423.1:0-871 GCF_018294505.1 Triticum aestivum | reverse complement strand
CGTCTCCTCCCCACGCCAGACCTCCTCGACCTCCTCCCCGACGGCTTACACCGAGCCACGCCGACCCTCTTCCCATCAACGCCCGTGAGGCCTCCCGTCCTTCCCCGTCTCCCCCTTTTCTCTCTCGTGCCGCGGCCACCACACCCCTCCCCTTCGCCCCCGTGCTCTTCTTCCCACGGCCGCGCCCTCGCTAGCGCCGCTACCTTGGACCGCCGCCCTCCGCTGCTCCCTGCGCACAGCCCACGCTCGCCCACACCGCATGCGATCGCCGCCTCTGCCACACATCGCTCTCAGGTGTGTGCCCCTGCCTGCCCGAGTTGCCGCTCCTCCCGCTAGTCGCTGCGGCCAGCCCTGCCGGCCTCGCCCAGGCCTCACGCTGCCCTGCCTCCGTCCGCCACTGCCGGCCGCCTCTGCCCTCACTAGCGCGTGCGCTCGCACCACCTGTGCCGCGCACAGCAGTCCCATGCTGCACCCGCTCGCTGTCGTCGCTTGGTCCGGTCCGAGCCCGCCTCGCCGTGGCCTCCCTCCTACCGCTGCCATCGGCCGTCGCCCACCCCGGCCGCGCCCGCGCCGGCTGGCTGCATCGGCCATGCCGCTCGGCCCCGCTCCAACCGCACCTCATGCCCACTCGCCCGTAACCGCTGCCCGTTAGCCCGTTTGTGGCCTGGGACAATGACACGTGGGCCTAGCCCCAGTAAAACGGAAAACGAATTAAATGAAAAGAAAATAATAATTGTTAAATTAATTAGTTGATTAATTAATCTAATTAAGTTTGCTTAAATTAAATTAAAGTTAATTAATCTGTTAAGTTAGAACTAATTAACATAGCTATCTCCGGTGACTCACAGGGGGGCCCACTGGTCAATTTGAC
>NW_025231422.1:0-11389 GCF_018294505.1 Triticum aestivum | reverse complement strand
TATAGGTCATTTTAGAGCTATCCTTGGTTAAATAGGTCATTTTTATGCTAGCTAAGCATATTAAGTCATTTTGGAGGAAAAATGCTAAGTATAGGTCATTTTAGAGCTATCCTAGGTTAAATATGTCATTTTGGAGCTAATTAAGCTTATTATGTCATTTTGGAGCTAGCTAAGCATGTGAAGTCATTTAGGAGCTAAACTATGTCATTTCTTAAGCATACTATATCATTTTAGAGCTAGTTAAGCATATTAACTAATTTTGGAGGAAAAGATTCTAAGTATAGGTCATTTTTAAGCTAGCTAAGCATATTAAGTCATTTTGAAGGAAAAAATGCTAAGTATAGGTCATTTTAGAGCTATCCTAGGTTAAATAGGTCATTTTGGAGCTAATTAAGCTTATTATGTAATTTTTGAGCTAGCTAAGCATATTAAGTCATTTTGGAGGAACAAATGCTATGTATAGGTCATTTTAGAGCTAGCCTGGGTTGAATAGGTCATTTTGAAGCTAAGTAAGGTTATTATGTCATTTTGGAGCTAGCTAAGCATATGAAGTCATTTAGGACCTAAAATATGTCATTTCTTAAGCATACTATATCATTTTAGAGCTAGCTTAGCATATTAAGTCTTTTTTGAGGAAAAGATGCTAAGTATAGGTCATTTTAGAGCTATCCTAGGTTAAATAGGTCATTTTTATGCTAGCTAAGCATATTAAGTCATTTTGGAGGAAAAATGCTAAGTATAGGTCATTTTAGAGTTATCCCAGGTTAAATATGTCATTTTGGAGCTAGCTAAGCATGTGAAGTCATTTAGGAGCTAAACTATGTCATTTCTTCAGCATATTATGTCATTTTAGAGCTAGTTAAGCATACTAACTAATTTTGGAGGAAAATATTCGAAGTATAAGTTATTTTTAAACTAGCTAAGCATATTAAGTCATTTTGGAGGAAAAAATGCCAAGTATAGGTCGTTTTAGAGCGATCCTAGGTTAAATAGGTCATTTTGGAGCTAATTAAGCTTATTATGTAATTTTGAGCTAGCTAAGCATATTAAGTCATTTTGGAGGAAAAAATGCTAAGTATAGGTCATTTTAGAGCTAGCCTGGGTTGAATAGGTCATTTTGAAGCTAAGTAAGGTTATTATGTCATTTTGGAGCTAGCTAAGCATATGAAGTCATTTAGGACCTAAAATATGTCATTTCTTAAGCATATTATATCATTTTAGAGCGAGCTAAGCATATTAAGTCTTTTTTGAGGAAAAGATGCTAAGTATAGGTCATTTTAGAGCTATCCTAGGTTAAATAGGTCATTTTTATGCTAGCTAAGCATATTAAGTCATTTTGGAGGAAAAATGCTAAGTATAAGTCATTTTAGAGCTATCCTAGGTTAAATATGTCATTTTGGAGCTAATTAAGCTTATTATGTCATTTTGGAGCTAGCTAAGCATGTGAAGTCATTTAGGAGCTAAACTATGTCATTTCTTAAGCATATTATGTCATTTTAGAGCTAGTTAAGCATATTAACTAATTTTGGAGGAAAAGTTTCTAAGTATAGGTCATTTTTAAGCTAGCTAAGCATATTAAGTCATTTTGAAGGAAAAAATGCTAAGTATAGGTCATTTTAGAGCTATCCTAGGTTAAATAGGTCATTTTGGAGCTAATTAAGCTTATTATGTAATTTTTGAGCTAGCTAAGCATATTAAGTCATTTTGGAGGAAAAAATGCCAAGTATAGGTCATTTTAGAGCTAGCCTGGGTTGAATAGGTCATTTTGAAGCTAAGTAAGGTTATTATGTCATTTTGGAGCTAGCTAAGCATATGAAGTCATTTAGGACCTAAAATATGTCATTTCTTAAGCATACTATATCATTTTAGAGCTAGCTAAGCATATTAAGTCTTTTTTGAGGAAAAGATGCTAAGTATAGGTCATTTTAGAGCTATCCTAGGTTAAATAGGTCATTTTTATGCTAGCTAACCATATTAAGTCATTTTGGAGGAAAAATGCTAAGTATAGGTCATTTTAGAGCTATCCTAGGTTAAATATGTCATTTTGGAGCTAATTAAGCTTATTATGTCATTTTGGAGCTAGCTAAGCATGTGAAGTCATTTAGGAGCTAAACTATGTCATTTCTTAAGTACATTATGTCATTTTAGAGCTAGTTAAGCATATTAACTAATTTTGGAGGAAAAGATTCTAAGTATAGGTCATTTTTAAGCTAGCTAAGCATATTAAGTCATTTTGAAGGAAAAAATGCTAAGTATAGGTCATTTTAGAGCTATCCTAGGTTAAATAGGTCATTTTGGAGCTAATTAAGCTTATTATGTAATTTTTGAGCTAGCTAAGCATATTAAGTCATTTTGGAGGAAAAAATGCTAAGTATAGGTCATTTTAGAGCTAGCCTGGGTTCAATAGGTCATTTTGAAGCTAAGTAAGGTTATTATGTCATTTTGGAGCTAGCTAAGCATATGAAGTCATTTAGGACCTAAAATATGTCATTTCTTAAGCATACTATATCATTTTAGAGCTAGCTAAGCATATTAAGTCTTTTTTGAGGAAAAGATGCTAAGTATAGGTCATTTTAGAGCTATCCTTGGTTAAATAGGTCATTTTTATGCTAGCTAAGCATATTAAGTCATTTTGGAGGAAAAATGCTAAGTATAGGTCATTTTAGAGCTATCCTAGGTTAAATATGTCATTTTGGAGCTAATTAAGCTTATTATGTCATTTTGGAGCTAGCTAAGCATGTGAAGTCATTTAGGAGCTAAACTATGTCATTTCTTAAGCATACTATATCATTTTAGACCTAGTTAAGCATATTAACTAATTTTGGAGGAAAAGATTCTAAGTATAGGTCATTTTTAAGCTAGCTAAGCATATTAAGTCATTTTGAAGGAAAAAATGCTAAGTATAGGTCATTTTAGAGCTATCCTAGGTTAAATAGGTCATTTTGGAGCTAATTAAGCTTATTATGTAATTTTTGAGCTAGCTAAGCATATTAAGTCATTTTGGAGGAACAAATGCTAAGTATAGGTCATTTTAGAGCTAGCCTGGGTTGAATAGGTCATTTTGAAGCTAAGTAAGGTTATTATGTCATTTTGGAGCTAGCTAAGCATATGAAGTCATTTAGGACCTAAAATATGTCATTTCTTAAGCATACTATATCATTTTAGAGCTAGCTTAGCATATTAAGTCTTTTTTGAGGAAAAGATGCTAAGTATAGGTCATTTTAGAGCTATCCTAGGTTAAATAGGTCATTTTTATGCTAGCTAAGCATATTAAGTCATTTTGGAGGAAAAATGCTAAGTATAGGTCATTTTAGAGTTATCCTAGGTTAAATATGTCATTTTGGAGCTAGCTAAGCAAGTGAAGTCATTTAGGAGCTAAACTATGTCATTTCTTAAGCATATTATGTCATTTTAGAGCTAGTTAAGCATATTAACTAATTTTGGAGGAAAAGATTCTAAGTATAAGTTATTTTTAAACTAGCTAAGCATATTAAGTCATTTTGGAGGAAAAAATGCCAAGTATAGGTCATTTTAGAGCGATCCTAGGTTAAATAGGTCATTTTGGAGCTAATTAAGCTTATTATGTAATTTTGAGCTAGCTAAGCATATTAAGTCATTTTGGAGGAAAAAATGCTAAGTATAGGTCATTTTAGAGCTAGCCTGGGTTGAATAGGTCATTTTGAAGCTAAGTAAGGTTATTATGTCATTTTGGAGCTAGCTAAGCATATGAAGTCATTTAGGACCTAAAATATGTCATTTCTTAAGCATATTATATCATTTTAGAGCTAGCTAAGCATATTAAGTCTTTTTTGAGGAAAAGATGCTAAGTATAGGTCATTTTAGAGCTATCCTAGGTTAAATAGGTCATTTTTATGCTAGCTAAGCATATTAAGTCATTTTGGAGGAAAAATGCTAAGTATAAGTCATTTTAGAGCTATCCTAGGTTAAATATGTCATTTTGGAGCTAATTAAGCTTATTATGTCATTTTGGAGCTAGCTAAGCATGTGAAGTCATTTAGGAGCTAAACTATGTCATTTCTTAAGCATATTATGTCATTTTAGAGCTAGTTAAGCATATTAACTAATTTTGGAGGAAAAGATTCTAAGTATAGGTCATTTTTAAGCTAGCTAAGCATATTAAGTCATTTTGAAGGAAAAAATGATAAGTATAGGTCATTTTAGAGCTATCCTAGGTTAAATAGGTCATTTTGGAGCTAATTATGCTTATTATGTAATTTTTGAGCTAGCTAAGCATATTAAGTCATTTTGGAGGAACAAATGCTAAGTATAGGTCATTTTAGAGCTAGCCTGGGTTGAATAGGTCATTTTGAAGCTAAGTAAGGTTATTATGTCATTTTGGAGCTAGCTAAGCATATGAAGTCATTTAGGACCTAAAATATGTCATTTCTTAAGCATACTATATCATTTTAGAGCTAGCTTAGCATATTAAGTCTTTTTTGAGGAAAAGATGCTAAGTATAGGTCATTTTAGAGCTATCCTAGGTTAAATAGGTCATTTTTATGCTAGCTAAGCATATTAAGTCATTTTGGAGGAAAAATGCTAAGTATAGGTCATTTTAGAGTTATCCTAGGTTAAATATGTCATTTTGGAGCTAGCTAAGCATGTGAAGTCATTTAGGAGCTAAACTATGTCATTTCTTCAGCATATTATGTCATTTTAGAGCTAGTTAAGCATACTAACTAATTTTGGAGGAAAATATTCTAAGTATAAGTTATTTTTAAACTAGCTAAGCATATTAAGTCATTTTGGAGGAAAAAATGCCAAGTATAGGTCATTTTAGAGCGATCCTAGGTTAAATAGGTCATTTTGGAGCTAATTAAGCTTATTATGTCATTTTGAGCTAGCTAAGCATATGAAGTCATTTAGGACCTAAAATATGTCATTTCTTAAGCATATTATATCATTTTAGAGCTAGCTAAGCATATTAAGTCTTCTTTGAGGAAAAGATGCTAAGTATAGGTCATTTTAGAGCTATCCTAGGTTAAATAGGTCATTTTTATGCTAGCTAAGCATATTAAGTCATTTTGGAGGAAAAATGCTAAGTATAAGTCATTTTAGAGCTATCCTAGGTTAAATATGTCATTTTGGAGCTAATTAAGCTTATTATGTCATTTTGGAGCTAGCTAAGCATGTGAAGTCATTTAGGAGCTAAACTATGTCATTTCTTAAGCATATTATGTCATTTTAGAGCTAGTTAAGCATATTAACTAATTTTGGAGGAAAAGATTCTAAGTATAGGTCATTTTTAAGCTAGCTAACCATATTAAGTCATTTTGAAGGAAAAAATGCTAAGTATAGGTCATTTTAGAGCTATCCTAGCTTAAATAGGTCATTTTGGAGCTAATTAAGCTTATTATGTAATTTTTGAGCTAGCTAAGCATATTAAGTCATTTTGGAGGAAAAAATGCTAAGTATAGGTCATTTTAGAGCTAGCCTGGGTTGAATAGGTCATTTTGAAGCTAAGTAAGGTTATTGTGTCATTTTGGAGCTAGCTAAGCATATGAAGTCATTTAGGACCTAAAATATGTCATTTCTTAAGCATACTATATCATTTTAGAGCTAGCTAAGCATATTAAGTCTTTTTTGAGGAAAAGATGCTAAGTATAGGTCATTTTAGAGCTATCCTAGGTTAAATAGGTCATTTTTATGCTAGCTAAGCATATTAAGTCATTTTGGAGGAAAAATGCTAAGTATAGGTCATTTTAGAGCTATCCTAGGTTAAATATGTCATTTTGGAGCTAATTAAGCTTATTATGTCATTTTGGAGCTAGCTAAGCATGTGAAGTCATTTAGGAGCTAAACTATGTCATTTCTTAAGTATATTATGTCATTTTAGAGCTAGTTAAGCATATTAACTAATTTTGGAGGAAAAGATTCTAAGTATAGGTCATTTTTAATCTAGCTAAGCATATTAAGTCATTTTGAAGGAAAAAATGCTAAGTATAGGTCATTTTAGAGCTATCCTAGGTTAAATAGGTCATTTTGGAGCTAATTAAGCTTATTATGTAATTTTTGAGCTAGCTAAGCATATTAAGTCATTTTGGAGGAAAAAATGCTAAGTATAGGTCATTTTAGAGCTAGCCTGGGTTGAATAGGTCATTTTGAAGCTAAGTAAGGTTATTATGTCATTTTGGAGCTAGCTAAGCATATGAAGTCATTTAGGACCTAAAATATGTCATTTCTTAAGCATACTATATCATTTTAGAGCTAGCTAAGCATATTAAGTCTTTTTTGAGGAAAAGATGCTAAGTATAGGTCATTTTAGAGCTATCCTAGGTTAAATAGGTCATTTTTATGCTAGCTAAGCATATTAAGTCATTTTGGAGGAAAAATGCTAAGTATAAGTCATTTTAGAGCTATCCTAGGTTAAATATGTCATTTTGAAGCTAATTAAGCTTATTATGTAATTTTTGAGCTAGCTAAGCATATTAAGTCATTTTGGAGGAAAAAATGCTAAGTATAGGTCATTTTAGAGCTAGCCTGGGTTGAATAGGTCATTTTGAAGCTAAGTAAGGTTATTATGTCATTTTGGAGCTAGCTAAGCATATGAAGTCATTTAGGACCTAAAATATGTCATTTCTTAAGCATATTATATCATTTTAGAGCTAGCTAAGCATATTAAGTCTTTTTTGAGGAAAAGATGCTATGTATAGGTCATTTTAGAGCTATCCTAGGTTAAATAGGTCATTTTTATGCTAGCTAAGCATATTAAGTCATTTTGGAGGAAAAATGCTAAGTATAAGTCATTTTAGAGCTATCCTAGGTTAAATATGTCATTTTGGAGCTAATTAAGCTTATTATGTCATTTTGGAGCTAGCTAAGCATGTGAAGTCATTTAGGAGCTAAACTATGTCATTTCTTAAGCATATTATGTCATTTTAGAGCTAGTTAAGCATATTAACTAATTTTGGAGGAAAAGATTCTAAGTATAGGTCATTTTTAAGCTAGCTAAGCATATTAAGTCATTTTGAAGGAAAAAATGATAAGTATAGGTCATTTTAGAGCTATCCTAGGTTAAATAGGTCATTTTGGAGCTAATTAAGCTTATTATGTAATTTTTGAGCTAGCTAAGCATATTAAGTCATTTTGGAGGAAAAAATGCCAAGTATAGGTCATTTTAGAGCTAGCCTGGGTTGAATAGGTCATTTTGAAGCTAAGTAAGGTTATTATGTCATTTTTGGAGCTAGCTAAGCATATGAAGTCATTTAGGACCTAAAATATGTCATTTCTTAAGCATACTATATCATTTTAGAGCTAGCTAAGCATATTAAGTCTTTTTTGAGGAAAAGATGCTAAGTATAGGTCATTTTAGAGCTATCCTAGGTTAAATAGGTCATTTTTATGCTAGCTAAGCATATTAAGTCATTTTGGAGGAAAAATGCTAAGTATAGGTCATTTTAGAGCTATCCTAGGTTAAATATGTCATTTTGGAGCTAATTAAGCTTATTATGTCATTTTGGAGCTAGCTAAGCATGTGAAGTCATTTAGGAGCTAAACTATGTCATTTCTTAAGTACATTATGTCATTTTAGAGCTAGTTAAGCATATTAACTAATTTTGGAGGAAAAGATTCTAAGTATAGGTCATTTTTAAGCTAGCTAAGCATATTAAGTCATTTTGAAGGAAAAAATGCTAAGTATAGGTCATTTTAGAGCTATCCCAGGTTAAATAGGTCATTTTGGAGCTAATTAAGCTTATTATGTAATTTTTGAGCTAGCTAAGCATATTAAGTCATTTTGGAGGAAAAAATGCTAAGTATAGGTCATTTTAGAGCTAGCCTGGGTTCAATAGGTCATTTTGAAGCTAAGTAAGGTTATTATGTCATTTTGGAGCTAGCTAAGCATATGAAGTCATTTAGGACCTAAAATATGTCATTTCTTAAGCATACTATATCATTTTAGAGCTAGCTAAGCATATTAAGTCTTTTTTGAGGAAAAGATGCTAAGTATAGGTCATTTTAGAGCTATCCTTGGTTAAATAGGTCATTTTTATGCTAGCTAAGCATATTAAGTCATTTTGGAGGAAAAATGCTAAGTATAGGTCATTTTAGAGCTATCCTAGGTTAAATATGTCATTTTGGAGCTAATTAAGCTTATTATGTCATTTTGGAGCTAGCTAAGCATGTGAAGTCATTTAGGAGCTAAACTATGTCATTTCTTAAGCATACTATATCATTTTAGAGCTAGTTAAGCATATTAACTAATTTTGGAGGAAAAGATTCTAAGTATAGGTCATTTTTAAGCTAGCTAAGCATATTAAGTCATTTTGAAGGAAAAAATGCTAAGTATAGGTCATTTTAGAGCTATCCTAGGTTAAATAGGTCATTTTGGAGCTAATTAAGCTTATTATGTAATTTTTGAGCTAGCTAAGCATATTAAGTCATTTTGGAGGAACAAATGCTAAGTATAGGTCATTTTAGAGCTAGCCTGGGTTGAATAGGTCATTTTGAAGCTAAGTAAGGTTATTATGTCATTTTGGAGCTAGCTAAGCATATGAAGTCATTTAGGACCTAAAATATGTCATTTCTGAAGCATACTATATCATTTTAGAGCTAGCTTAGCATATTAAGTCTTTTTTGAGGAAAAGATGCTAAGTATAGGTCATTTTAGAGCTATCCTAGGTTAAATAGGTCATTTTTATGCTAGCTAAGCATATTAAGTCATTTTGGAGGAAAAATGCTAAGTATAGGTCATTTTAGAGTTATCCTAGGTTAAATATGTCATTTTGGAGCTAGCTAAGCATGTGAAGTCATTTAGGAGCTAAACTATGTCATTTCTTCAGCATATTATGTCATTTTAGAGCTAGTTAAGCATACTAACTAATTTTGGAGGAAAATATTCTAAGTATAAGTTATTTTTAAACTAGCTAAGCATATTAAGTCATTTTGGAGGAAAAAATGCCAAGTATAGGTCATTTTAGAGCGATCCTAGGTTAAATAGGTCATTTTGGAGCTAATTAAGCTTATTATGTCATTTTGAGCTAGCTAAGCATATGAAGTCATTTAGGACCTAAAATATGTCATTTCTTAAGCATATTATATCATTTTAGAGCTAGCTAAGCATATTAAGTCTTTTTTGAGGAAAAGATGCTAAGTATAGGTCATTTTAGAGCTATCCTAGGTTAAATAGGTCATTTTTATGCTAGCTAAGCATATTAAGTCATTTTGGAGGAAAAATGCTAAGTATAAGTCATTTTAGAGCTATCCTAGGTTAAATATGTCATTTTGGAGCTAATTAAGCTTATTATGTCATTTTGGAGCTAGCTAAGCATGTGAAGTCATTTAGGAGCTAAACTATGTCATTTCTTAAGCATATTATGTCATTTTAGAGCTAGTTAAGCATATTAACTAATTTTGGAGGAAAAGATTCTAAGTATAGGTCATTTTTAAGCTAGCTAAGCATATTAAGTCATTTTGAAGGAAAAAATGATAAGTATAGGTCATTTTAGAGCTATCCTAGGTTAAATAGGTCATTTTGGAGCTAATTAAGCTTATTATGTAATTTTTGAGCTAGCTAAGCATATTAAGTCATTTTGGAGGAAAAAAATGCCAAGTATAGGTCATTTTAGAGCTAGCCTGGGTTGAATAGGTCATTTTGAAGCTAAGTAAGGTTATTATGTCATTTTGGAGCTAGCTAAGCATATGAAGTCATTTAGGACCTAAAATATGTCATTTCTTAAGCATACTATATCATTTTAGAGCTAGCTAAGCATATTAAGTCTTTTTTGAGGAAAAGATGCTAAGTATAGGTCATTTTAGAGCTATCCTAGGTTAAATAGGTCATTTTTATGCTAGCTAAGCATATTAAGTCATTTTGGAGGAAAAATGCTAAGTATAGGTCATTTTAGAGCTATCCTAGGTTAAATATGTCATTTTGGAGCTAATTAAGCTTATTATGTCATTCTGGAGCTAGCTAAGCATGTGAAGTCATTTAGGAGCTAAACTATGTCATTTCTTAAGTACATTATGTCATTTTAGAGCTAGTTAAGCATATTAACTAATTTTGGAGGAAAAGATTCTAAGTATAGGTCATTTTTAAGCTAGCTAAGCATATTAAGTCATTTTGAAGGAAAAAATGCTAAGTATAGGTCATTTTAGAGCTATCCTAGGTTAAATAGGTCATTTTGGAGCTAATTAAGCTTATTATGTAATTTTTGAGCTAGCTAAGCATATTAAGTCATTTTGGAGGAAAAAATGCTAAGTATAGGTCATTTTAGAGCTAGCCTGGGTTCAATAGGTCATTTTGAAGCTAAGTAAGGTTATTATGTCATTTTGGAGCTAGCTAAGCATATGAAGTCATTTAGGACCTAAAATATGTCATTTCTTAAGCATACTATATCATTTTAGAGCTAGCTAAGCATATTAAGTCTTTTTTGAGGAAAAGATGCTAAGTATAGGTCATTTTAGAGCTATGCTTGGTTAAATAGGTCATTTTTATGCTAGCTAAGCATATTAAGTCATTTTGGAGGAAAAATGCTAAGTATAGGTCATTTTAGAGCTATCCTAGGTTAAATATGTCATTTTGGAGCTAATTAAGCTTATTATGTCATTTTGGAGCTAGCTAAGCATGTGAAGTCATTTAGGAGCTAAACTATGTCATTTCTTAAGCATACTATATCATTTTAGAGCTAGTTAAGCATATTAACTAATTTTGGAGGAAAAGATTCTAAGTATAGGTCATTTTTAAGCTAGCTAAGCATATTAAGTCATTTTGAAGGAAAAAATGCTAAGTATAGGTCATTTTAGAGCTATCCTAGGTTAAATAGGTCATTTTGGAGCTAATTAAGCTTATTATGTAATTTTTGAGCTAGCTAAGCATATTAAGTCATTTTGGAGGAACAAATGCTAAGTATAGGTCATTTTAGAGCTAGCCTGGGTTGAATAGGTCATTTTGAAGCTAAGTAAGGTTATTATGTCATTTTGGAGCTAGCTAAGCATATGAAGTCATTTAGGACCTAAAATATGTCATTTCTTAAGCATACTATATCATTTTAGAGCTAGCTAAGCATATTAAGTCTTTTTTGAGGAAAAGATGCTAAGTATAGGTCATTTTAGAGCTATCCTAGGTTAAATATGTCATTTTTATGCTAGCTAAGCATATTAAGTCATTTTGGAGGAAAAATGCTAAGTATAAGTCATTTTAGAGCTATCCTAGGTTAAATATGTCATTTTGGAGCTAATTAAGCTTATTATGTCATTTTGGAGCTAGCTAAGCATGTGAAGTCATTTAGGAGCTAAACTATGTCATTTCTTAAGCATATTATGTCATTTTAGAGCTAGTTAAGCATATTAACTAATTTTGGAGGAAAAGATTCTAAGTATAGGTCATTTTTAAGCTAGCTAAGCATATTAAGTCATTTTGAAGGAAAAA
>NW_025231421.1:0-11389 GCF_018294505.1 Triticum aestivum | reverse complement strand
AAAGGAGCAGTCAAAAGCTCATTCTCGGCAGTCTCAAGTTGAGGCACATCCTCAACCCTAGATTCATCCAACGACACGAAAGTCTCTACCCGGGGACCAAACAACTGCTTATAATAATTGGTGATGTAAACTTTCAGATTGTCCTGACCAACTATCGTCCCTTCATCTTGTTCTAGTTGGAAAATTCTCTTTTTACGATGCTTCCCATTAGCAATCATGTGAAAGAATTGAGTGTTATCCTCGCCTTCTACTATTTTGCGAACCTTGGCTCGCAATGCCCACTTCAATTCCTCCTCACGGAGAAGCTTTTTAAGCTGCAGCTCTGCTTCTATCTTTGTTTCCAACTCATTGGAATCCAAGATAGAGGTTTCTGCTTTAACTTCGAGGTTTTGAATAATTAGAAGAAGTCGCTCCTTCTCCACCTTATAAATCCCATGCGTGTGCTTAGCCCAGCCACGAAGGAACCGTCGGAGATGACGAATCTTGGATTGCCATCTGTCGATAGGCGTCCTACCTCCCGAGTCCTTAGCCCACTCTCTAGCTAGCAACTCGAGGAACCCTTCTCTTTCAAACCAGGCAAGTTCAAACGAGAAAATGTTCTTGTTACCCACGAAATTTTGAACTCCGGAGTCGACTAGTAACGGTGTATGATCCGGGACACCTCGAGTCAAAGCCTGCACCGTTACTAAGGGAAACTTCTGTTCCCACTCGACACTAGCTAGCACACGGTCAAGTTTCTCAAAGGTCGGAACCGGTAACGAATTAGCCCAAGTGAATTTCCTACCCGAGAGCTCGATCTCTCTGAGATCCAAGCTTGGCTTTCTCCCGGGCGGCAGCTCTTGCGTTACCAGTCTGCTTGAGAAGCAACTCTTGAATCTGAGGGTCCTGCACCCAGCCCATCGATGGTCCATCATCGTCTGCTCCGGCATCTTCATCTTCATGATCATGCCCTTCGTCTTGATCTTCCTCATCATCATGCCGGGCATCTTCTACATGATGACTGTGTCCTGCATCTACTTCGTGATCATGTCCTGGAGATTCTTCGTCTTCTCGCCCGCCCTCGCCGCTATTGTCTTGCTGCCCTTCCTTATTTCTTGCCCGGACCCATGGACGACTTCATAATCATGTTCATCACCTTGCCACCGATAGCCATCCATGAAACCACGCACGAGCAGGTGCTCCCGCACCTGTCTGGAATCAGGGTTCATAAGGCTCCTCAGCTTGCATCTTCGACACGGACATCTTATCTCCGCCTCGTTCTTTTGAAGCATCTCGGCCTTCGCGGAGCTCAAACACCTATTCACGATGCCTTCGGTCATCGTGCGGACCATGGTCGCCTGCGGGGTAGAGCAGAATGATATTTTAGAATCAAAAAAAATTAGGCATGATTTTGCCAAAAAATAGGACCAAAAATAATGCATAGTGCCAAATTATCGCCGAAACGGAAATGAATCAACAATCTGGCAAAATATTGGCAACTATCGCATTTCAAATACCGGTACCTCCAAACACAAACATATGCAACACCACAAACATACGTAGATCTAGGACATAAAAATTGTGCATGTTGTTGGAGGGAGAAAAAAGTAGATCTAGAACATAAAGAAAGCTTTCCCCTTACTTACCTATAAAAAAAGGAAATATAACCACTTAATTTTGGTGAATCTATGGTGCAAATGAGGTGAGGAGGTTGAGGCAGCCGAGACCAAGCTTGGTAGAGGTGGAGAGAATGAAGTGGGAAAGTGAGTGTGGTAGGTGGCTGTCCAAAATATCTATCTGCTCTCATGTTACCAATGGCGCACCTTCTAAGAGTGCGCCATTGGTAACCAAGATTACTAATGGCGCACCTGGTGTGTGGTGCGCCATTACTAGTTTAAAAACAAAATTGTTAGTTGTGACGCACCGTGGGTGTGGTGCGCCATTACTAGTTAAAACTAGTAATGGCGCACTATCCCCGGGTGCGCCATTACTAGTTTTGAAAAAAAAGGTAAAAAAAATTGTTAGTAGTGACGCACTAAGGGTGTGGTGCGCCATTACTAGTTAAAACTAGTAATGGAGCACTATCCCCTGGTGCGCCATTACTAGTTTTGAAGAAAAAATGTTATTAGTGGTGCACCGTGTGTGTGGTGCGCCATTAGTGATATGGACATTAATGGCACACCTCTATCTGGTGCACCACTGCTATATAGTAGAGGCGCACCACATACGTGGTGCGCCATTAATGTCCATATTAACTATAGCCTTTTTTCTAGTTGTGGCCTGATAATTGCGTTCCTTAGACCGCGTAGTAAAGAAATCTACCAAGATTATATTTATTTTCGAATTTATACTTCCACTGTATTTACTCCAAACAATAGGAAAAATGCTGGACTTACGGGTATCTTATATTCTCAAGAAGTCGGTCCTAATTCTCTCAATATGAAAAGTGTCTACCTCAACATCCCACTAACCAATGCATTTAAATTTCTTCTTTCATCATGTGAAATCTGCCACATAAACGAGTCATGTATTTGTGTCCACCTCGATCAACATCCACTAAGCAATGCCTTTAAGTCTTTTCTCCCACTAAGCCATGTAAAATCTGCAAAATAAGGAGTCTTGCTTGTTAACTTATAAATAACAATTATTTTTATATTAGTCTCCGCATGTAATGCTTGCACATCATATATTCATGTTAGTCATCTTCATATTTTTGTTTGAAATAACATTTTTAACTGTAATTCGAAAGTTTTTATTCTATTTTAGACAGTTTTTTTGTTGATTTTCAAGTTTATACTTTCTTTTCGTTAGATTTAGTTATTTTTAGCAACTACTTATGCATTTTCTAAAAAAGTTACCACAGCAACACGCGAGGAGAGAGTCATCCCCACTATTCTATTTATCTTGACATGCTCACATGCCAACTCATATATCAAGCCATATCAGCAAGCATGCAATTAAACTACCGAATTTCTCTTCTCTACCGTGATGTCATGTCATCACTTATGTTTTCATTTTTTTTCTTTTGCTTACTAACCATGAGTCCATTATCTACTCGATGCAAAAAGAAGCAGCACTAACTGTTTGTTGTTCACATCCCCACTATCTTATTGATATTCAACTTCTCCACGAAACAAGTCTAGGAATAGCAGCTGAAGGCATCACTTCATTGCCTCATAACATATCCTGCTCACATGAGTTCTTCTAACACATAACAACGACCTCATCACCTAACGATGATTCATGATTTTCTTTCATTTCTTTGCTATATCTCTTCCATAGAACCCAGACCAACGTGGGGACTGTACGACTGTACATACCTAGGGGTTCAGAGGCTGATGTTGGTGAAGGAAAAGGCCATGGGGCCAATTTTGCTGTGGTCGTGGACAACGATAGTGCTGAGATAGAGAAAACAAAGAGGCGTGACGAGAGGGCGAAGCTCTACATGTCATCGACCATGCCGGCCAAATCAGATGGGGGCACCGCGGTCACGAGGCGCACTGCCACTGAGGATGTTGCCGCGGGCAACACCGTAAAGCCAACTCGATCACGCCATCGGGCCCGCCTTCTCCTGCAGTGTGATGCAGCCCAACAGGATCAGGCATGCGCATGTGCCATATCTCTTACTGTATCTCCACCACTCATAATCAGTCTGATTTTGATCGGCAACATGAGCAGGTCATTGCTTTGTGTCACGACTGCTAAGATACCTTGTTGACCTCAGCTTGCATGCTCCACCTACTCCTCACAACATCTGTTAATTCAACTATAGCACATCAAGTTGTTGTAAAGGGAAGAAACAACCTTCAGGTATGGATCCTAAATCGCGTGCTTCCTTTATACTGTTTCTAGTATAAACTGCCATGATGTCTACTATTTAAGTTCAGCGAAGTCAAATACCCAAGAAAGTTTAGCAATGGGAGTTCATTCAAGGTGCAGACATGTAATTTATATTCCATTATTAACTGCTACTTCTTTATTAGCAGCATATCTGATGTATTGTCTTCTTTCCATTGAGATGATCAAAGGTAAGATCCTCTCCAAATTTGCTTAGAGAACTGATCGTACTAAGTAAATTTATTTCAGAGTTACAAATTAAATCCAATCCATCTTCTGCTGCAAAATATTTAATATTTTTGTTTTCTTACTCCTTTTTCTCTTACCGTGTGCTCCTCTCTTTCAAATTGTTAATTACACTACCATCCCACTGCAACGTGTGGAGTATTTTATAGTTTTACAAGAGTTGTCGTGCCCATATCTTAAAGATGTCGTTTTCCAAATAGAACATTCTAACCAGTCCACATGGATTCCACCTGAGTTATTTACATACTTATGTGAAGTAATTTAAATGGACCTTTCGGACCTATTAGTTGATTTCCACCAGGGGACGACTTCTTTCTTCAATTATGATTTGCATTATCACCTTGCCGCCTATGAAGGAGGAGGCTGTGCAAATTCATCCTTACCATCCATATTTTCTCGTCCATTTTAGTTCAAATTAATAATTTTACCATGGTTGGTGCCAATAGAAAAGGAATAGGGGCACACAATGCTAATCTTCCCACTCAAACGCGGGTTTATGCATTACAACTGTGGTCCAGCTTATGAAGCTATTCAAGAACTCCTCCAGAAGAAGCTCGATTGCTTGAATTTTAAGGTAGACTTTGAACATGCATGCATCCAAGTTATTTGCTCATTGGTACAAGGAATAACTTGGAAAAGGGCTTTTTGGCTGTGTGCGGCACCAAGTCTTTAAATTTTGTTTCTTTGGTATTCCGATTCAACATCACAAGCTCTTGGGTTATGAATGGAAGGGAGTCGATGTCTATTTTGAGGAACAAAACTAAGTAGCCGGAAAGAAAGCTATGGTATTACAGGGGAGATTTGTCTCGAATTCTCAATAAATGATATGGTCATGAGCTTATCGATGTGTCCATGATATTGTTCATTGACATAACAATGTTTTGAAGTAAGAAAATAGATTATTTCTTTAGATTCTTTTGGCAGAATGATGAACATGAAGTGAAATACCAGTTTGCTAAGTGGACCATTATTTGTATAGCAAAAGACCATGAATGGTTAGAGGTGGAGCACCATGTGGTTAAAACAATTTGGCTTCTAAAATAGTGGACTTTTAAATTGCTAAGCGAGGCATGTTGTGGCAAGAGTTGCTAGAAAATAAAAACCTTCACTCGAAATGTCTATCATAAGTTCTAGTGGAACCTACCGACTCTTCTTTATGCAAGTCAAGCATTACTTTTTCCCGCGGGGTTCCATTATGGTGATTATTTGGGAATCACTACGTGGCCCCTTTCTAGGGGAGATAAACCACTATGAGGAGTAGTGCCCTTTCTTGTGCATCTAAATGTGAGTTTTAGACATTCCTTGATTGGAGATAAATGGACATTGTGTTAAAATGTTCAAAGTTTGATATCAATTCACTCATATTTGGATTTTTCGAAAAAGGGTGGATTTTATTGACTCAAAATGAAGTATCAAGTGGATACAAACATACCGAGTACACACCCAGCCTCTGCATAACTAGGATGCACACAGCCAACACCAACACACGCAAAATAACACGCCAACAAATAGCAAATTCATATACGACCAAAGATACGCTTAGGCGAGGAAAAAGACAGAAGCAATCAGATCCACGATCGCAAACTACAGAAATGACCATATCCACACCAATCATCTAATGACACCACACGAAGCACGAGATTCTTCAACAGCAACGCCTTCAGAAAGGGAGCGACACTCAAGTGCCTTCGTCACCGGATCCAACCACCAAGGCTGGAATCTATTTTTTCACCCTGAAGGAGCAGTCCGAGCATATTCAAACAATGCCTTCAACAAGGTAATCTCCATTGCCAGGTATAACCACCTCCAATCAGACCTAGGCTTTCGCTCTGAAGCTCGAGTAGTCGAGCACAACCATGACATTACTCATGTGATGTCGCCACCGCTTTTTCATGATCCCAGCAGCTAATGCGTTGTGACCGCCGCTGCACAACCATACCTTTGCGTCTCGTGGTCTATAGGTTGCATCTCACCATCGCAGAGAACCATCGGATCTGGAGGAAAGCTCACGCAGATCTTTCGATGGTCAAGGTCACCGCACTGCAATGAGGCCACCGCCGCAGCCCGGAGATCCGAGAGCTGTGCATCTGACCTAGGCCACCTAGGGCAAGTGGTACCTGACACTTCCGGCGGGCAACGCCGGTGTCATGACCACCGCTGCGACAGGAGGCGTCGCTAGCCCCTGCTAAGTTTGGCAGCAACAGGTGCGGGACCTCATCTCCGGTCACGGGAGCCATGGCATCCCTGCTGGCGGCAGCTGCAACCTGCGAGTCGTGATTGCACCTGGATGCGGTGTGCCCACACCATGGCGAACTAGATCCGTACTCCTCTACACACGAGGCTATGGCCAGCAACAAGAGAGCAGCCATCGCACGCCGGCGACCGGATTCAAGGTTCGGTTGGATTTGAGGCCCAAGCTATCCACCAGCAGATCACCAACAACACAGAGGAAGAACAGCCCAGCTACCTTTGGCGTGGGCCCACCGCCGCCGCGGCAAGGGCTGGCGGCGATGGCGGCGAGGAGGGCAAGGAGTCGGGGCCTGGGTGGCAGCGGCGGGAGGGTCTCCCGGGTCGCCAAGAGGTAGGCGACACGGGAGTCGGCACTCATATTTGGATACAACTTTTTTTTTGACCTGGGACACCTTGCATTCCAATTACTCAGGACCAACCAAATCGGGGGTCACAGCACGTGATACATCAGGCGGGAGCTCCGATTCCCAGACCATGTGGGAAATCATGAAACCCGGACAATCAAGAGCGGCCAGCACATGCGCTGGTTTGTTACAACCTCTAGGACAGTACACCACCTTATACTCTATGAACTCTAGGTTCAATTGGTACTTTGCTTCCCGGAAGAGGATGCCCAGCTGGCCCCGATCCATGGTGGTTGACACCAGCGCTTGTTGAAGTTGTAGGCAGTCCGTTTCAAATATAACCTTGCCCATGCCAGATTGTACAACCACTCCGATAGCCTTCAGAAGTGCCATAGCCTCCGCGTGAAGGGCAGAGCTCAGCCGTGTCAGCGCCCCAGCCGTAGCCACAGCGACATCACCATCAGAATCCCTGGCTATTGCACCCCAACCACCCTGGGAAGAGTTGGCATGGAAAGAGGCATCCAGGTTGATCTTGACAAAGTCCATCGGGGGCGGCTGCCATTGTTGTGCTTGTGTACTCCTGCCACTCCATTGTGAAGTGCCCAACCTGCCCTGCGAAAGCCTCGGCTGTCAGCCGCTTGTTCCCATGATTTGCTTTGTTCCTTTCAGCCCACCACAACCACAGCAGGCACACCGTGCACATACGGGACACCAACGGGAGCTTTATAATGGCCCTGGCCATCTCCTTCGCTGACGAGCAAGCTAGAAGGGCCTGGCGTGTCCACTCCAGTTGGCATGAGCGCAAGCACTTCTTCACCTCCTTACAACGGAGGTAGAGATGGCCCCGATCCTCCGGCAGGCGCTCACAGACCACACACCAGTTATCAAGCTGCACTCCCAGTCGTTCCACGTTCCTCCGAGTCGGATGACTATCATGCGCAAGCCGCCACATGAAGTGTTGCACTTTGGCTGGGCAATCCAGCTTCCAAATCTCCTTCCACATGCGTTCATCAAGGTACCCGCCCTAGCTTTCTCCCCTTCTTCTGATTTGCCGGTGTGCGAGCAAATTGGTATACACTCTGTAGGCCGATCGGACCGAAAATAAGCCCTTATTGTCAAAGTGCCAAGCCACAAAGTCATCATACTACTCACAGATAGGAATGGCCAGGATCGTCGCCGCATCCGCCGCATCAAAGGTCTGGTGCACAAGCTGTGGATCCCAATTGTGGTGGTAACGTCGATCAGCTCATCCACTGTGGTAAGTAGGCTCCTTCCCGGCAGCGTTCTCGGTCTCCTAGTATCGTTTGATGGTATCCACGGATCCGCCCAGATCTGGACCTGAGAGCCCGAGCCAATTCACCAGATCATTCCAGCCCTGACGACCTCCACACCCTGCAGGATGTTCTGCCACACGTAGCTCATCCTCGGCTGAGATTCTGCTGTCAGTATATCTCCACTAGGGAAATAGCGAGCTCTCAGGACTTGGGCGCAGAGAGAGTCCGGCGCCTACAGCAGCCTCCAAACCTGCCGGGCCAACATTGCCACATTGAACACATGCGGATCTCTGAAGCCCAGGCTGCCTTGCTCCTTTGGTAGCATCATTTGCTCCCAGTTGACCCATTGATGTTTCTTATCATCTTCCTGACTCGCCACCGGAATTTTGGAGAGGCGTGATTCAGGACCATGGTTCAGCCGAACCTATGGTCTATGCCATACGATTTAACATCCTACTACATGTGGATCCGTGACATGCATGCCAGCTATATTTTTTAATCAACCATGCATGGATCCTCATGAATAAACATGCATGTCAACTGCATTTTTTAATCAACCATGCATGGATCCTCATAAATAGTATCTAGAAATCAACGGTGTCGAGCGTAGGTTCGGCTGAACCATGGTTCCGTACAACATTTCCGGGAATTTTGCCACCATCTTGCTAATGCTCTCACAAAGTGACTTCATCAAATCAAAGCACGCCATGGCGTAAGCAGGAATGGCCTGAATGACCGCTTTGACGAGGATTTCCTTCGCTACCTTCCATAATAGCTTGATTTTCCAGCCCTTCAGAATTTCCCAAATCCTGTCCCTTAGGTACTCAAAGCACCTCTGACGCGATTGTCCAACATAACTAGGAAGGCCAAGGTACTTCCCCTGAAGGCTCTTGGACCGCAGCCCAAGGAGAGCAAGAAGCTCCAGTTTCCTCGAATTGGGAGTGTTTTTACTGAAGAGGACAGCCGACATATCCCTGTTAATCACCTTCCCCGAGCCAAGTTCATACACCCTCAAAATGTTATTCACCACCGCTATGCTCTCTCGTGTGGCCTCCATAAGCAGAAGGGAGTCATCTGCGAATAGTAGGTGACTAATCGAGGGCGCCGCCGGTGCGACTTGGATCCCTCTTAACTGACCCATTTCTTCAGCGTGTTGGAGCATGGCCGATAGTCCTTCAGCGCGGATGAGGAACAGGGCGATATGGGGTCCCGCTGGCGTAAGCCACGGCCCGGTAGCACCTGATCGGTGCACGTCCCATTCTCCTTGAAAAGGAACTTGACTGTGCGGATGCACTTGCTGATGAAGCTCACAAATTCTTGTGCAGAACCCAGCTGCACCATCACCTTCTCCAGGAAACCCCATTCGACACGATCGCACGCTTTGCTCATATCCAGCTTTAATGCTGCATAGCTAACCCTCCCAGTCCTCTTCCTCTTTAGTAAATGTGTCATCTCATACGCAAGAATTGTGTTGTCCGAGATCAGTCAGCCGGGCACAAAAGCACTCTGATTTGGGGATATGACCTCGCCAAGGATGTTCTTCAGCCGGTTTGCAAGCACCTTGGAGACAAGCTTGTACACAACGTTACAGAGGCTAATAGGGTGAAGATCCTTCAAAGTTTCTGGATTCTCCACCTTTGAGATTAGCACTACTAGAGTGTCGTTCCATGCCCCAGGCATACTGCCGCCTCGCAACACATCCAACACGTCATCCACACCTGCCACAGAAGTAAAACGCTTGAAAAAATAGTTAGTCACTACTTCCTTGATGCAACTATAGAAAAAGGTTTCGTTGAGTTTATTACTTTTAGTTCTTGGCTAACCTAGCGACCATTATTCCAGGGTTCCCTTGCACTTTTTCGGGCTCATTGCCCTTTTGGGTGGTGCGTATCTTAACATGTTGTTTGGTGTGATTACTTCAGGCCCTACCATGTGCATTTAGGGAAACCTCTCTTCGGTTTTATTTGGTTGTATTTTGATTGTAGCGTTGCTATTTTTTGTTTGTCTTATTGTTCTTCACATATTGGTTCGATTGGTCTGGTAGTAGGCTGGATGATTTCGCATGAACGTTCGTGTTTACTGTATTGTGCCCTCTCATTGGTTGGGCTTTAACAGCTTGTGAGGTGAGTGGAACGTTCGCTGGTAAATTTGTGGGATTTAGCTTGAATAATACTTGGTGATTATGTGATCAAGTGTCTAATCGGTTTTTGTAGTCAAACATATTGATACTGTAATTAACACTTTGACTGTTTTGTGTCGTGAATTTCTCGGCCCCTCGCGTGCAATGTATTTTCATATTTTATACAGGCATCGTGCTAACTTGAGAGTTGAGGCCAAGAGTCCTGGGTTCGATAAATGTCCTGACGTAACACCTGGTGGTTCATGTTTTAGACACGCATCATGCTAACTTTTGTATTGCAGCAATGCCATGATGGTTTTCCAGACTACTTATGGTGCGTAGTTGCATAGATTCCGACAATTCTGCAGTTATATGTATTATGTTGCTTAGATGTCTACAATTCTAAGAACTTCGAGTGTTTGACCAAAAACTACCACTTTAGGGATATGCATCCCACACAACTATCACATCTTCAAAAATGACCGAAAACTTCAGTTTATTACTAATTTTGTGACAAAAAACTATCAAATCGAATTGATGACTGTGTTTACGATCTTAATCCTGCTTATGACATGTGGAACCCATGTGTTAGGGCTGACGTGGTGGCAAAGTCAACTCTGTCTGTTCTGGTTGTTAAGTTTGCCGTAATGCAGGTGGGGTCCACACGTCAGCATCTCCTTCTTCTTCCTTCTCATCTCTCTCTCTCCTTGGAATTTTAGCAAACACCTCATGGGCACCTCGGCCATGGTGGAAGACCTGCCGGACCTGCCTTTCCAGCAGCTCCACGCCGTCCATCGTGGTGCTAAACGCGGTGGCGGCCATGCGAATGACACACGCGGGCGGTGCAGCGGGGAGGTGGCATGCTTGCATTGGTGGACCTAGAGGGTGTGCCCGGTGTGCCATGGCACACCCTGCAATATTATCCAGGTCTTTTCCACTATATGTCATCTTTTCGTGATTTTATTTGTTTTTCAGTACTACACTACTGGAATTAGCTACTTTGCCATCTGCCAGTTCTTTGCCGTCCGCTAGCGGACGGCAAAGAAACTCTTTGCCATCAGCTTCCAAAAAGCGGACGGCAAAGAATTGGCTGATGGCAAAGACCAAGTTTGCCATCAGCCAGTTCTTTGCCGTCTGCTAGCGGACGGCAAAGATTCTTTGCCGTCGGCTAGCGGACGGCAAAGAGGAAGGGGCCCCACTGACGAGCTGCAAAAAAAAATCTAACGGACCCCCTCTTTGCCGTCCGCTAGCGGACGGCAAAGAGCAAGAAGGCGGACGGCAAAGGGTGGCGGACGGCAAAGAGGGAGGGCCCCACGTAACGTTAACGGGGCCGCGCCCCA
>NW_025231420.1:8691-11392 GCF_018294505.1 Triticum aestivum | reverse complement strand
CCCACATGTTCCACGATGATCTCATCGAATGAACCACGATGTCAAGGATTTGAGTTATCGCGTATACAATTCCCTTTGTCAATCGGTACGTTACTTGCCCGAGATTCGATCGTCGGTATCCCAATACCTCGTTCAATCTCGTTACCGGCAAGTCACTTTACTCGTACCATAATGCATGATCCCGTGACCAAACACGTAGTCACTTTGAGCTCATTATGATGATGCATTACCGAGTGGGCCCAGAGATACCTCTCCGTCATACGGAGTGACAAATCCCAGTCTTGATCTGTGTCAACCCAACAGACACTTTCGGAGATACCTATAGCATACCTTTATAGTCAACCAATTACGTTGTGACGTTTGGTACACTCAAAGCACTCCTACGGCATTCGGGAGTTACACGATCTCATGGTCTAAGGAAATGATACTTGACATTGAAAAAGCTCTAGCAAACAAACTACACGATCTTGTGCTATGCTTAGGATTGGGTCTTGTCCATCACATCATTCTCCCAATGATGTGATCCCGTTATCAATGACATCCAATGTCCATGGTCAGGAAATCGTGACCATATATTGATAAACGAGCTAGTCAACTAGAGGTTCACTAGGGACATGTTGTGGTCTATGTATTCACACATGTATTACGATTTCCGGATAACACAATTATAGCATGAATAAAAGACAATTATCATGAACGAGGAAATATAATAATAACCATTTTATTATTGCCTCTAGGGCATATTTCCAACAGTCTCCCACTTGCACTAGAGTCAATAATCTAGTTACATTGTGATGAATCGAACACCCATAGAGTTCTGGTGTTGAGCATGTTTTGCTCGCGGAAGAGGTTTAGTCAACGGATCTGCGACATTCAGATCCGTATGCACTTTGCAAATATCTATGTCTCCATCTTGAACATTTTCACGAATGGAGTTGAAGCAGCGCTTGATGTGCCTGGTCTTCTTGTGAAACCTGGGCTCCTTGGCAAGGGCAGTAGCTCCAGTGTTGTCATAGAAGAGTGTGATCGGCCCCGACGCATTGGGTATGACTCCTAGGTCGGTGATGAACTCCTTCACCCAGATTGCTTCATGCGCTGCCTCCGAGGCTGCCATGTACTCCGCTTCACATGTAGATCCCGCCACGACGCTTTGCTTGCAACTGCGCCAGCTTACTGACCCACCATTCAAAATATAGACGTATCCGGTTTGTGACTTAGAGTCATCCAGATCTGTGTCGAAGCTAGCATCGACGTAACCCTTTACGACGAGCTCTTCGTCACCTCCATATACGAGAAACACATCCTTAGTCCTTTTCAGGTACTTCAGGATATTCTTGACCGCTATCCAGTGTTCCATGCCGGGATTACTTTGGTACCTTCCTACCAAACTCACGGCAAGGTTTACACCAGGTCTGGTACACAGCATGGCATACATGATAGACCCTATGGCTGAGGCATAGGGGACGATACTCATCTTTTCTCTATCTTCTGACGTGGTCGAACATTGAGCCGAGCTCAATTTCACACCTTGCAACACAGGCAAGAACCCCTTCTTGGACTGATCCATATTGAACTTCTTCAATATCTTATCAAGGTATGTGCTTTGTGAAAGACCTATGAGGTGTCTCGATCTATCTCTATAGATCTTGATGCCTAATATGTAAGAAGCTTCTCCAAGGTCCTTCATTGAAAAACACTTATTCAAGTAGGCCTTAATGCCGTCCAGAAGTTCTATATCATTTCCCATCAAAAGTATGTCATCCACATATAATATGAGAAATGCTACAGAGCTCCCACTCACTTTCTTGTAAACGCAAGCTTCTCCATAAGTTTGCATAAAGCCAAACGCTTTGATCATTTCATTAAAGCGAATGTTCCAACTCCGAGATGCTTGCACCAGCCCATAGATGGAGTGCTGGAGCTTGAATACCTTGTTAGCATTCTTAGGATCGACAAAACCTTCTGGCTGCATCATATACAGTTCTTCCTTAAGATGGCCGTTAAGGAATGCCGTTTTGACGTCCATTTGCCATATCTCATAATCATAGTATGCGGCAATTGCTAACATGATTCAGATGGACTTCAGCTTCGCTACAGGAGAGAAAGTCTCATCGTAGTCAACCCCTTGAACTTGTCGTTAACCCTTAGCGACAAGTCGTGCTTTATAGATGGTAACATTACCATCCGCGTCCGTCTTCTTCTTAAAGATCCATTTGTTTTCTACCGCTTGCCGATCATCGGGCAAGTCTGTCAAAGTCCATACTTTGTTTTCATACATGGATCCTATCTCGGATTGCATGGCTTGAAGCCATTTGTTGGAATCTGGGCCCGCCATTGCTTTTTCATAGTTCGAAGGTTCACCGTTGTCTAACAACATGATTTCCAGGACAGGGTTGCCATACCACTCTGGTGTGGAACGTGTCCTCGTGGACCTACGAAGTTCAGTAGTAACTTGATCCGGAGTACCCTGATCATCATCATTAGTTTCCTCTCTAGTCAGTGCAGGCACCATAGGAACATCTTCCTGAGCTGCGCTACTTTCAAGAGGTAGTACTTCATCAAGTTCCACTTTCCTCCCACTTACTTCTTTCAAGAGAAACTCTTTCTCTAGAAAGGACCCGTTCTTGGCAACAAAGATCTTGCATTCGGATCTGAGGTAGAAGGTATACCCAATGGTTTCCTTAGGGTATCCTATGAACAC
>NW_025231420.1:5052-5568 GCF_018294505.1 Triticum aestivum | reverse complement strand
ATCTTGTGCTATGCTTAGTATTGGGTCTTGTCCATCACATCATTCTCCCAATGATGTGATCCCGTTATCAATGACATCCAATGTCCATGGTCAGGAAACCGTGACCATCTATTGATAAACGAGCTAGTCAACTAGAGGTTCACTAGGGACATGTTGTGGTCTATGTATTCACACATGTATTACGATTTCCGGATAACACAATTATAGCATGAATAAAATACAATTATCATGAACAAGGAAATATAATAATAACCATTTTATTATTGCATCTAGGGCATATTTCCAACAAGTAGAAGGAACCTTCTCACTATTAGCTTCCCCCTTGTCGGAGTTAGCATCCGTCACCTTGTCCATGGGATCACCCACTTTCAACGGCGAGGTAGATAGTTTAAGTCCTTCTAAGAATTTATTAAACATGCTTTCAACCTTGGTTGTCATGGAGGTTTTCAATATGTCCAAGGCCATATTGAATTCCTCACGGGACACCGAGGTTTCCCCATCACCCGTAGACAAGAT
>NW_025231420.1:2491-3324 GCF_018294505.1 Triticum aestivum | reverse complement strand
AAAACCCTTCCCTTTACATTCTTGCAAGTTGCATGCTTTACTTTCCGCTGCTCATATACTCTTTGCATGCTTGCTTGTTATGTATTGTGAATGTTAAACTTGTGCCTAAACTCCACTTAAACCTAAAAAGGTTAAAAACTGCAACTTTGGTACTTAGTGTCTAATCACCCCCCTATAGACACCTCTTCTCAAGGTCCTACAAGTGGTATCAGAGCATTGGTCTCCATTGCCTTGGTTTAATCACCATTGGAGGAAGATGGATGAGTCTACTTTGGGGAGTCTTAGACATAGAGTGCCTATTCTTGATGGAGAGTATTTTCATGAGTGGAAAATGAGATGCTTGTAATTTTCAATCAATATCATTTGAACAAGTATATAGTTAGCCCTTGTGCACCTCATGTTGATCCTATGCATCCTACTCTTGATGAGTCAATTGACTTGGTTAGGAATCTTAGAACTGCCGAACTTATTATTAGAGGATTGCCTAGAAACTTGATTGGATGTTTGCCTACTCTTGAGTGTGCCTACACTATATGGAAATTTCTTGAGGAACAATTTCCAGATTATTCCTTGAGAAATCTAGATGAAATTCTCCATAAGTCTATTGCTTTGAGTAAGATGAATACTAGTGATCCTATGTTTGGTGATCGTCTATTTGAACTTACAAACCTTATGCGTGCCAAAGGAGATGTTGGAATTATTAGTGATATTATTTCCGAAGCTATAAAAATTCATAGACAAGATCATTGTCAGACTCACTCTAACGTTAGGCCCTCTCTAGGATTTGATCCACCACATGATGATGTTGAACATGGATACTATGATGAGGATGA
>NW_025231420.1:0-1050 GCF_018294505.1 Triticum aestivum | reverse complement strand
GAGTTCTCGGCTACGTACACACCTCAACAAAATGGAGTTGTTGAGAGGAAGAACCAGACGCTCATCGAAATGGCGAGAACGATGCTTGATGAATACAAGACACCGAAGCACTTTTGGGCAGAAGCAGCTGAGACAGCTTGTCATGCAACAAATCGCTTGTATCTTCACAAGCTGCTCGGCAAGACGGCATACGATCTCCTCACCGGTAACAAACCCCAAGTTGGATACTTTCGAGTATTCGGCTCAAAGTGCTACATTCTTGATAAGCATCGTCATTCTAAATTTGCTCCTAAGTCTCATGAAGGTTTCCTACTAGGTTATGGCTCAAACTCTCACACTTACCGTGTCTACAACAATTTCACCCGAAAGGTTGAAGAGACGGTAGATGTGAAGTTTGATGAATCTAACGGCTCGCAAGTAGAGCAATTGCCAATTGATGTAGGAGACAAAGATCCTTCGGAAGCAATCCAAGACTTGTCTATTGGCAAGGTTCGTCCAACGGAGGTGAAGGAGAGTACCTCGTCCATCCAAGTGGAAGCTTCTACTTCACGACAAGGTGAACCAAGAGTTGACACGGAAGCATCCACAAGTGGGACACACCAAGATGAAGAAAACGAGGAAGTGCATCAAAATGAACGTCAACAACCTCCTTCTCCACCACGACAAGAGAACGACGATGCCAACAATGAAGAAGGCCAAGAAGAAGAAGAAGATGAAGAAGAAGTTCAACCAATATCCAAGTAAAAACTTTCACGAGTTCGAGCAAGAATTGCTAAAGACCATCCCGTCGAGCAAATCTACAATGATATTCAAACCGGGAGAATCACTCGCTCTAAAACTCGTTTAGCTAACTTTTGTGAAAGCTATTCTTTCATCTCTAGCATTGAACCTATGAAGGTCTAAGAAGCATTGGAAGATCCGGATTGGATAAATGCTATGCATGAAGAGCTACACAACTTTGAAAGGAACCAAGTGTGGACATTGGTTGAGAAGCCCGACAACAACCACAACGTCATCGGTACCAAATGGGTGTTTCGCAACAAGCAAGAT
>NW_025231419.1:9344-11392 GCF_018294505.1 Triticum aestivum | reverse complement strand
GCCATTACTAGTTAAACTAGTAATGGCGCACCATGCCACGGTGCGCCATTAGTAACCTTGGCCACCACTTCCACCGAATGCACCCCCCCTGTGGATCGCCTTTTCAGTTTAAAAAAAAATAAAACAAAATGATAAAAATGTCAAAAAAATAAAAGAAAATAAGTTTCCCATGTGATATGTGTCCTAGTTGTTGGGAAAATTTGCAAATATGAATTTTGACTTCATTTGCAAAATCTCGCGAGAATTTGTAAAAATGGGCATAACTTTTGTATACTAACTCGGATGAAAAAGTTTTTTATATGAAAAATCATCCACGAGCGAAACCATGGCGGAGAGATACCTAGGCGACGGCGCAGCGGCGAATGGCTTCGGCCGCCAACACCTCCAGGAGCCGGAGGCGCGCCTTCTGTACAAGGCCGAGTACCCGGCGCCACCCGACATGCGCGTGCCGGGGGCGTGGAGACTGAGCGCCGCCGGCGTCCCGGTGCCGCCGGTACTCGAAGGGGCGGCACGGCGGGCGGAGATCGCCCGCATCCGCTCCTCGCTGACGGAGGAGCAGCAGAACGAGCCGAGGTACGCGCCCGACAGCGAAACGCTATAGACGCTGTACTTCAAGCGCCGCTGCGAGGAGCAGATCACCTCCGTCAACGGCATCATCCCCTGCGGCCACCTCAACTCTGAAGGATGGCGCGAGTGGTGGGGCGTCCCCGGCCGCACACTCGACGCCGTCCTCGACCACATCGAGACCGACAATGTGCCGCGACTGGAGTACCTGATGCGACCCTCCTTCTCTCGCCGCCGCAGCAGTTCCTGGATGCCGCGGCGAATGGATCCAGGGTCGTCCTCGTCGTTGGGCTCTGGCTCGCCGGCCCTCCGCCCCGTCAAGCCCGAGCCGGAGGGGACACCGCTCAGGCGTCGCTCTCGCAGCGGCGCCCTCGTCATCAACAAGCCCTAGCCTGCGACGTCACCGATGAGGCGCTCCCTCCGCCTGGTCTGGCCGAAGCCCGAGCCAGACATGCTCCCCGTGAAGCCGGAGCACGCCGGCATGGTGGCCCCCGACGACGAGTCCGCCCTCAAATGGGCGAAGGAGGACTACATCCGCGAGCAGGTGCGCCGCCAGCGTCGGGCGTACCTGGAGACCCAGGCCCGTCGCCGCGCCGAGGAGGGCGGCGTTATCGTCATCGACAGCGACGACGAGGGCGAGGCTGGACCGTCAAGCGCCCCACCACGTGTCGGCGACCCCGGCGAGGGCTGCAGCAGGGACGCCGTAGGTGAGGCGCGCGGCGACGATGACGGCGGCGGCGGCGACTACACCAGCTTCTATAGGCTTCTCGGCATGTAGACACGGCTAGGCTTTTTAGTTCGTTTTTAAGTTATTAGGGGCGTGGTTCATGCATGTTTTAAGTTTTTATACAAATTTCGACGAAGTATGGCCGAGTTCATGCAAAAGTCGTCGAGTTTGCACAAAATTGAAACGAACTTCGCCGAACCCGTGGCGATCGTGGGCCTGTGAGTGGGAGCGAACCGAACCCCAGGGACCAATCTAGCGCCGGTTCGCCCTCATGCCGCTCTTTTTCGTTGCCCTGTGGGGGGCCGAACGGCTGCAGATGCTCTTAGCCCAAGACGGAGTTGGGCGTACGCCATATACGTTCCGACAGTCGACCCAATTTTGTTTCCGAAAATGCTACAACAAAGGACTACATCCTGGCAAATATCTTGATTCTGCATCTGTTGTGGCATTTCAAAAGCAATCGAATAAAAAATGTCTAAGTTGGTGGAGGAAATCCAACACATCTCAAGGTAATTGTTGGAACTTGATCATATAAGGAGGTAAAAGTTGGTTCAATCAAACAATGCACGTGTTAATTGGAATTTCTCTAAGGGTACAAGATGGATGTGTTCACACACACACACACACACACACATGACACAACACAGACGGTCGTGTGGATTGTTCGGGTCATACCAAAGTGGGTGGGAATTAACACTCACTCCAACAAATGGCCAAATATCTAAGGGCGATTCGCCTCATTTTCTCTAATTAAGTG
>NW_025231419.1:7632-8584 GCF_018294505.1 Triticum aestivum | reverse complement strand
ACTAGTTAAACTAGTAATGGCGCACCATGCCACGGTGCGCCATTAGTAACCTTGGCCACCACTTCCACCGAATGCACCCCCCCCCGGTGGATCGCCTTTTTAGTTTTAAAAAAAATAAAACAAAATGATAAAAATGTCAAAAAAATAAAAGAAAATAAGTTTCCCATGTGATATGTGGCCTAGTTGTTGGGAAAATTTGCAAATATGAATTTTGACTTCATTTGCAAAATCTCGCGAGAATTTGTAAAAATGGGCATAACTTTTGCATACTAACTCGGATGAAAAAGTTTTTTATATGAAAAATCATCCACGAGCGAAACCATGGCGGAGAGATACCTAGGCGACGGCGCAGCGGCGAATGGCTTCGGCCGCCAACACCTCCAGGAGCCGGAGGCGCGCCTTCTGTACAAGGCCGAGTACCCGGCGCCACCCGACATGCGCGTGCCGGGGGCGTGGAGACTGAGCGCCGCCGGCGTCCCGGTGCCGCTGGTACTCGAAGGGGCGGCACGGCGGGCGGAGATCGCCCGCATCCGCTCCTCGCTGACGGAGGAGCAGCAGAACGAGCCGAGGTACGCGCCCGACAGCGAAACGCTGTGGACGCTGTACTTCAAGCGCCGCTGCGAGGAGCAGATCACCTCCGTCAACGGCATCATCCCCTGCGGCCACCTCAACTCTGAAGGATGGCGCGAGTGGTGGGGCGTCCCCGGCCGCACACTCGACGCCGTCCTCGACCACATCGAGACCGGCAATGTGCCGCGACTGGAGTACCTGACGCGACCCTCCTTCTCTCGCCGCCGCAGCAGTTCCTGGATGCCGCGGCGAATGGAGCCAGGGTCGTCCTCGTCGTTGGGCTCTGGCTCGCCGGCCCTCCGCCCCGTCAAGCCCGAGCCGGAGGGGACACCGCTCAGGCGTCGCTCTCGCAGCGGCGCCCTCGTCATCAACAAGCCCTAGC
>NW_025231419.1:2887-4514 GCF_018294505.1 Triticum aestivum | reverse complement strand
AATGTGCCGCGACTGGAGTACCTGACGCGACCCTCCTTCTCTCGCCGCCGCAGCAGTTCCTGGATGCCGCGGCGAATGGAGCCAGGGTCGTCCTCGTCGTTGGGCTCTGGCTCGCCGGCCCTCCGCCCCGTCAAGCCCGAGCCGGAGGGGACACCGCTCAGGCGTCGCTCTCGCAGCGGCGCCCTCGTCATCAACAAGCCCTAGCCTGCGACGTCACCGATGAGGCGCTCCCTCCGCCTGGTCTGGCCGAAGCCCGAGCCAGACATGCTCCCCGTGAAGCCGGAGCACGCCGGCATGGTGGCCCCCGACGACGAGTCCGCCCTCAAATGGGCGAAGGAGGACTACATCCGCGAGCAGGTGCGCCGCCAGCGTCGGGCGTACCTGGAGACCCAGGCCCGTCGCCGCGCCGAGGAGGGCGGCGTTATCGTCATCGACAGCGACGACGAGGGCGAGGCTGGACCGTCAAGCGCCCCACCATGTGTCGGCGATCCCGGCGAGGGCTGCAGCAGGGACGCCGTAGGTGAGGCGGGCGGCGACGATGACGGCGGCGGCGGCGACTACACCAGCTTCTACAGGCTTCTCGGCATGTAGACACGGCTAGGCTTTTTAGTTCGTTTTTAAGTTATTAGGGGCGTAGTTCATGCATGTTTTTAAGTTTTTATACAAATTTCGACGAAGTATGGCCGAGTTCATGCAAAAGTCGTCGAGTTTGCACAAAATTGAAACGAACTTCGCCGAACCCGTGGCGATCGTGGGCCTGTGACTGGGAGCGAACCGAACCCCAGGGACTAATCTAGCGCCGGTTCGCCCTCATGCCGCTCTTTTTCGTTGCCCTGTGGGGGGCTGAACGGCTGCAGATGCTCTTAGCCCAAGACGGAGTTGGGCGTACGCCATATACGTTCCGACAGTCGACCCAATTTTGTTTCCGAAAATGCTACAACAAAGGACTACATCCTGGCAAATATCTTGATTCTCCATCTGTTGTGGCATTTCAAAAGCAATCGAATAAAAAATGTCTAAGTTGGTGGAGGAAATCCAACACATCTCAAGGTAATTGTTGGAACTTGATCATATAAGGAGGTAAAAGTTGGTTCAATCAAACAATGCACGTGTTAATTGGAATTTCTCTAAGGGTACAAGATGGATGTGTTCACACACACACACACACACACATGACACAACACAGACGGTCGTGTGGATTGTTCGGGTCATACCAAAGTGGGTGGGAATTAACACTCACTCCAACAAATGGCCAAATATCTAAGGGCGATTCGCCTCATTTTCTCTAATTAAGTGTCTTTGGGTTGAAAACTGTTAGTTAATTTGAATAAAGGTATTAGGTAAACTATTTCTTCAGTGGTGGCATTTTAACTTCTTGTCTCGTTCTATAGGAGACAATGGACTCCATCAGCACTTTGGCATATTTGGAGGTGGTGGCATGATCTTAGCTTCTTCTGCCTTGCCGTTCTTCACAATAAACACGGTCTCCATCCCCCACACCATGTGTCGCTCAAAATGGCAATGCATGAACCATACACCTAAATTAACAACCATAGGAACACAATGGTGAAGTTAGAAAAACCCTCACAAAGAGCCATAGAAATGCTGAAAGAGATGCCTTAATAAA
>NW_025231419.1:0-1927 GCF_018294505.1 Triticum aestivum | reverse complement strand
AAAATTATTTTTTTTTTGAACTAGTGCGCCTGTCCAAACATACTAATGGCGCACCGTGGCATGGTGTGCCATTACTAGTTAAACTAGTAATGGCGCACCATGCCACGGTGCGCCATTAGTAACCTTGGCCACCACTTCCACCGAATGCACCCCCCCCCCTGTGGATCGCCTTTTCAGTTTTAAAAAAATAAAACAAAATGATAAAAATGTCAAAAAAATAAAAGAAAATAAGTTTCCCATGTGATATGTGGCCTAGTTGTTGGGAAAATTTGCAAATATGAATTTTGACTTCATTTGCAAAATCTCGCGAGAATTTGTAAAAATGGGCATAACTTTTGCATACTAACTCGGATGAAAAAGTTTTTTATATGAAAAATCATCCACGAGCGAAACCATGGCGGAGAGATACCCAGGCGACGGCGCAGCGGCGAATGGCTTCGGCCGCCAGCACCTCCAGGAGCCGGAGGTGCGCCTTCTGTACAAGGCCGAGTACCCGGCGCCACCCGACATGCGCGTGCCGGGGGCGTGGAGACTGAGCGCCGCCGGCGTCCCGGTGCCGCCGGTACTCGAAGGGGCGGCACGGCGGGCGGAGATCGCCCGCATCCGCTCCTCGCTGACGGAGGAGCAGCAGAACGAGCCGAGGTACGCGCCCGACAGCGAAACGCTGTGGACGCTGTACTTCAAGCGCCGCTTCGAGGAGCAGATCACCTCCGTCAACGGCATCATCCCCTGCGGCCACCTCAACTCTGAAGGATGGCGCGAGTGGTGGGGCGTCCCCGGCCGCACACTCGACGCCGTCCTCGACCACATCGAGACCGGCAATGTGCCGCGACTGGAGTACCTAACGCGACCCTCCTTTTCTCGCCGCCGCAGCAGTTCCTGGATGCCGCGGCGAATGGAGCCAGGGTCGTCCTCGTCGTTGGGCTCTGGCTTGCCGGCCCTCCGCCCCGTCAAGCCCGAGCCGGAGGGGACACCGCTCAGGCGTCGCTCTCGCAGCGGCGCCCTCGTCATCAACAAGCCCTAGCCTGCGACGTCACCGATGAGGCGCTCCCTCTGCCTGGTCTGGCCGAAGCCCGAGCCAGACATGCTCCCCGTGAAGCCGGAGCACGCCGGCATGGTGGCCCCCGACGACGAGTCCGCCCTCAAATGGGCGAAGGAGGACTACATCCGCGAGCAGGTGCACCGCCAGCGTCGGGCGTACCTGGAGACCCAGGCCCGTCGCCGCGCCGAGGAGGGCGGCGTTATCGTCATCGACAGCGACGACGAGGGCGAGGCTGGACCGTCAAGCGCCCCACCACGTGTCGGCGACCCCGGCGAGGGCTGCAGCAGGGACGCCGCAGGTGAGGCGCGCGGCGACGATGACGGCGGCGGCGGCGACTACACCAGCTTCTACAGGCTTCTCGGCATGTAGACACGGCTAGGCTTTTTAGTTCGTTTTTAAGTTATTAGGGGCGTAGTTCATGCATGTTTTTAAGTTTTTATACAAATTTCGACGAAGTATGGCCGAGTTCATGCAAAAGTCGTCGAGTTTGCACAAAATTGAAACGAACTTCGCCGAACCCGTGGCGATCGTGGGCCTGTGACTGGGAGCGAACCGAACCCCAGGGACCAATCTAGCGCCGGTTCGCCCTCATGCCGCTCTTTTTCGTTGCCCTGTGGGGGGCCGAACGGCTGCAGATGCTCTTAGCCCAAGACGGAGTTGGGCGTACGCCATATACGTTCCGACAGTCGACCCAATTTTGTTTCCGAAAATGCTACAACAAAGGACTACATCCTGGCAAATATCTTGATTCTGCATCTGTTGTGGCATTTCAAAAGCAATCGAATAAAAAATGTCTAAGTTGGTGGAGGAAATCCAACACATCTCAAGGTAATTGTTGGAACTTGATCATATAAGGAGGTAAAAGTTGGTTCAATCAAACAATGC
>NW_025231418.1:0-11395 GCF_018294505.1 Triticum aestivum | reverse complement strand
AGGAGGAAGATAACAGAGAGATCATTTTCCTGATGAATAGGATAAATACGCTGGCCAAATCAGGACTGACAATAATTGAAGTCATGTCCATATGCATAATGCGGGGAGTGCAGCCACTTCAGTATCGGGGAAAACTCATGTGGCACTTTAGTGGAGGAGACGATGCCACCCGCTACGGCCGTAAAGGTCCAGACTCTCCGGCCGCTCTAGCGAAGATATTGTCCGATTTGTACAAAGGAGAAGAGGAGGAGTTCATCCGTATCAAGCCACGGGATGGATTATCCATGTACAACCCCCAAGCTGGGTGAGTCGCTATCTTTTATTCCAGTCTTTCCCACATTTTTAGCACAAATGCTTACTTCGTCAATTCACAGGAGGGACTGCAAAGAGCTATGAAGGATGTTCACAGCCCATCTCCACAGCCAGAGGACCTCAACCGGGCTCTCGACCCCGGACTCAAAGAAGATCCGGACACATTTGTTGAGCTTGTTGACAGGACATTTTATCAGTTAAGTTGCGATGGTGTGATGGTGACCATTATATCCGATTATCCGGGCCTACTCCCTGTATCCCAGGTAAGTAAACCCAGAGTCCCAACTTCCAAAAAGGATTCCCTCTTTAGACTTCACCCACCGTGCATGTATTATGCCTTACAGGGAAGGCCATCGGGGCGCCAAGCCGAACCCGCAGTGACTCGCCAACAAGGGGCATCGAAGTCGGGTAGGCTTAAAAGGAAGGCGGTCAGGATCGAGATTCCGTTGCAAAGGTATGTTTAAAAACCTGACACGAAATTATCATCGTTAAAATATAACAATGTCCACTGTCTTCTGACGGAAAAAGCGCTCGCCGGACTATATTCGGAGAGCCTGCCGGTCATCCCTCCACCAGCCGGACTCCGAGGCCGGACGCAAGGGTGGAGGTCAACGCGGACGATCCTCCAACAGAGGATGCGGATAGATTTTCCGCTACAAACACCGAAGTGGAGAGCGCCATGAATCATAGGCGCCGATGGGTCGCACTACGTGACCCTACTTTCTATGCAGAGGCGTTTGATGCCTTCAACTTAGGGGACGCGTACATCCGGGCTGCTCAAGGTGGCCTCGCCATGGCCACGGACTAGTACGTAAAGGATGTATAGGTAAGAAAATTTGATAAGTATGTATATCAGTAGCCCCTGAGACTTGATACAGTTGGCATAACTGATTTAAGGATCGTCGTGTGCATAGGTATTGACAGAGAAGAATATCCAGTTGTCTAAAGAGCTGGAGGAGTGCCAAGCCCAACTGCGGGCCGCACTTGCCGTCATGGAGGAGTCTGCGAAGGCCCCATCTGGTAATATTTGCTTTGAACGAAAATAATGTCAACGCATGTACCAGTTTTAGTATTCGGCATGAATGCAGTTCTAACTATAGATTCTGCAGACAATCCCGGAGGCAATCCGGAGATCGTACCATAGGATGAGCAACATGTTCGGCGACAGCTGAAGGCTGGCGAGCATGTGCTTACTAAGGTGATAAAGGAGAAAAATACTCTCCAGGACGCGAACATCCGACTGGACGTCGAATTAAAGGATGTTCGGGCCCAGCTTGCGGACTCCGTAAAGGAGAATAGGAGGCTTAGGCGCGGCATATTCAATAAGTGCTCTAACGAACCATTATAACGTTAAACGAGGAAGCTTGCTGACAGAATTATGTCTGTAGGTATGTTAATAGGTCGTCCCGATGAGGAGATGCCTGGTTCTGCCAGCGATCTTCTGCAGGAGCTCTCACAACTGCATGAACAAGTACGACAGGTGATGCAGGGTATTGCCTAGGCCTTATGGCCATCTGTCTCCCTGCCAGGAGGCATGGGGGAGCTTGTGGAGATGCTCAAGGGACGGCAGCGCTTTCGATTGTGGAAGATATCAACCTGCCGACAAGGCGCAAGGGAAGCCTGGGCCATGGTGAAGAGGCGATACACCAAGGCTGACCCGAAACACATGGCCGAGGTCGGACATGTAGGGTCAGATGGGAAGGAGATCCCTGTACATCTGGTGTATGACCAGGTAGAATTAGCCGCTAAATATTCCCAATAGGACTGTAGGCTAGACAGCCTGTTGGATGGTATAGAAGAAGAATTTAGTCAGTCTAAATGTCTTTGTACTTCGAAGGACACATTTTGTCCCTAGCCGGATTGTAAATCATTTGTCTTGGCCGACCTTTTCGCTTCAGCCTCTGGACCCGATGGTCCAGAGTGTATCCGAATACCCGCCCAATTATGTAAAAACCAGGGTACGCGTGGAAACCAGGCGTAGGGGTCATAAGTGCCTTAACAGACAAGTATCCAACTAGTTATGTTATATTACATTGGTAGTAAGAAACATCTTCCAGGGAGAATAGTTCCGTTAAGGGTTCCTTTTCCTGGGTGTGCATGCATTAATGTGCATGTCTGAACTGCGAAAAATGACGCAGGATATAAGCATCTGGGGGCATAATTTGTAATAGGTAAAAGACATCTTTTGTTCACCAACCAAATATTCCCTTAAGAACGCTATCTTTCGGCTTCACCCAGTCTGAGGTACACATCCGACTGACCCGGCAGTAACAATCGCAGAGGTGCTCCCCTTATGCCCTAGCCGAATTAATGGGAACATAGGGCATAAACACAAGATCCAGGCAAGCCAGCTTGGCCAAAACTTAAGTCATATCGATGCATATAATGGTGAAAAAGGCACATATGGGAAATGACGCATATGTGGTGGGCATAAAGTCTAGAAGGTAACTACAATAAGCTTCTGTGTAAGAAGCCCCCAGGTATATTGAGCGCGCATAGCGCGGCATGAGTGTGCGGTCAAAGCGTTCTTGAAGCTTTTGAAGCTATATATAAAAATCAGAGAGAGAGATGATAAAATTTAAAAGGGAAGACGGACGTAAGGAGACAAACACGGAGTTCGGCACTAGGCGTAGAATCTTTGGAGTCTGGCCACATTCCATGGGTTCGGCTCGAGTCGATTATCTGATGCATCATGCAGGCGGTACACACCTCCAGTGAGAACTTTGTCAATGATGAAGGGACCCTCCCACTTGGGCTTGATCTTGTCCTTTTTCTTCTCCGATAGGCGTAGAACAAGTTCGCCGATGTTATAAATTTTGGCCCGCACTTCTCTGCTTTGATACCTTCGAGCCTACTGTTGATAGAATGCGGAACGAGCCTTTGCAACGTCATGCTCCTCCTCCAGGGCATCTAAGCTGTCCTGCCGATCCAGCTCGGCTTCTCTCTCTTTGTACATGTGCACTCTAGGTGAGTCATGAATGATATCGCAGGGTAGCACTGCCTCTGCGCCGTACACCATAAAAAATGATGTGTATCCGGTTGTGCGATTTGGCGTGGTCTGCAACCCCCATAGTGCGGAGTCGAGCTCCTCGACCCAGTGCATGTCTGATTCCTTCAAGGATCGCACTAGTCTGGGTTTAATGTCGCTCACAATAAGACCATTTTCTCGTTCGACTTGACTGTTTGTTTGGGGGGTGATAGACGGAGGCATAGTCAAGTTTTATGCCCATTTTGCTGCACCAGGTTTTCACCTCGTCGGCTGTAAAGTTAGAGCCGTTGTCAGTGATGATGCTGTGGGGGACACCGTAACGGTGTACGACTCCAGATATGAAGTCTATCACTCGTCCGGATTCGGCCGTTTTAACTGGATTGGCCTCTATCCATTTGGTGAATTTATCCACCATGACCAAGAAGTATTTTTTCTTATGGCTTCCTCCTTTAAGGGGTCCAACCATATCAAGCCCCCAGACCACAAAGGGCCAAGTTACGGGGATTGTTTGAAGAGCGGTAGGCGGCATATGGCTTTGATTGGCAAAAAGCTGGCAACTGACACAATGTTGGACAAGGTCCTTTGCATCCGCTCGGGCTGTCGGCCAATAGAAACCTGTACGGAAAGCCTTGCTTACAAGGGCCCGAGCTGCGGCGTGGTGGCCGCCGAGTCTGGCATGAATTTCTGCCAAAAGCTGTCGTCCTTCCTCTTCGGAGATGCACCTTTGGAGCACTCCAGTCGTGCTTTTCTTATAAAGCTCTCCCTCGTGGACCTTGTAGGCTTTAGAGCGCCGCACAATGCAACGTGCCTCATTTTGGTCCTCAGGGAGTTCTTGCCTATTTAGGTAGGCTAAGAAGGGTTCTGTCCATGGGGCGATTATAGCCATAATCATGTGGGCCGACGGTGTTATTTCGGTGGCGGAGCCTCCGACTATGTTTGAGTATTTGGAGTCTGGGGTTGTCTTCGGATCCGGACTGATATTGCCGGTCTCCCCTTCCCATACCATGGATAGCTTGAATAGCCTTTCCAGGAAGATGTTAGGTGGGACGGGGTCACGCTTGGCGCCGATGCGGGCGAGGATATCTGCCGCTTGATTGTTTTCTCATACCACATGGTGGAATTCGAGCCCCTCGAACCAAGATGACATTTTAGGAACGGCATTGTGGTAGGCCGCCATTTTTGGGTCCTTAGCGTCAAAGTCTCCATTTATTTGAGATATTGCAAGGTTCGAATCCCCACGTACTTCTAGGAATTGAATGCCCATGGAGACCGCCATCCGAAGACCGTGCAACAGAGCCTCGTATTTGGCTGCATTGTTGGAATCTATGTATAGTATTTGAAGTACGTATTGGACTGTATCTCCTGCAGGGGATGTCAGGACAATGCCCGCTCCTAGACCAGCCAGCATTTTAGAGCCGTCAAAGTGCATGATCCAATTGTAGTACGCGCCGTACTCTTTAGGGAGTTCGGCTTCTGTCCATTCGGCGACTAAGTCAGCCAGTACTTGTGACTTAATGGCTCGCCGTGGTTTGTATGTTATGTCGAACGGGAGGAGCTCGATAGCCCATTTAGCAATCCGTCCCGTGGCTTCGCGGTTATTTATTATGTCATTGAGTGGTACTTCGGAGGCCACCCTGATTGAACACTCTTGAAAGTAGTGTCGTAGTTTTCGGGATGCAATGAAGACCGCGTATGTTATCTTTTGATAATGTGGGTACCGTGACTTGCATGGAGTGAGGACAGTGGATACGTAGTATACCGGCTTTTGAAGCGGGAACTTATGTCCGTTTCTCTCCCGTTCGACCACGAGCACTGCGCTTACAACCTGATGTGTTGCAGCTATATATAACAACATGGGTTCACCAATACTTGGTGTGGCCAGGATTGGATTGCTGGCCAAGAGGGCCATTATTTCTTCCAGTCCGGCCGTAGCCGCATCTGTCCACTCGAAGTGGTCGGTGCATCGAAGAAGGCAATAGAGAGGTAATGCCTTTTCTCCTAATCGGGAGATAAAGCGGCTTAAGGCAGCCACACATCCTGTTAATTTCTGGATTTGCTTGAGGTTTGTTGGGGTAGCCAACTGTGATAGAGCTCGGATTTTGGCAGGATTTGCTTCAATTCCTCTATTGGAGACGATGAAGCCCACGAGCTTTCCGGCCGGAACGCCAAAGACGCATTTTTCCGGATTGAGCTTGATGTCATATGTTCAGAGATTGTCGAACGTAAGCCTCAAGTCATCTATTAAGGATTCGACGTGTCTGGTTTTGATGACCACGTCGTCTATGGATGCCTCCATTGTTTTGCCGATTTGTGTTTCCAAGCATGTCTGGATCATGCGTTGATAGGTTGCACCTGCATTTTTGAGCCCAAAAGGCATCGTGTTAAAACAGAAGGGGCCGTATGGAGTGATGAATGTTGTTACGGCTGGGTTGGACTCTGCCATCTTGATTTGATGGTATCCGGAGTATGCGTCGAGGAAACACAATGAGTCGTGTCCTGCGGTAGCGTCGATTATTTGATCGATGCGGGGTAGGGGGAAGGGATCCTTTGGACAAGCCTTATTAAGGTCCTTGAAGTCGACACATAGGCGTCAGGATTTGTCCTTCTTTTGTACCATCACCAGGTTTGCTAGCCAGTCCGGATGTTTTGTTTCTCTAATTAATCCGGCCTCGAGTAGCTTGGCTAGTTCTTCTCCCATGGCTTGTCGCTTGGGTTCTGAAAAAGCACCGAAGAGTCTGCTTGACCGGCTTGTATCCCTTTAGTATGTTTAGGCTATGCTCGGCCAGCCTGCGTGGGATGCCTGGCATGTCTGAAGGATGCCACGCGAAGATGTCCCAACTCTCGCGCAAGAACTCTCATAGTGCGGCGTCTATTGTGGGGTTCAGCTGTGTCCCAATTGATGCTGTTTTTGTAGGGTCTGTTGGGTTGGACCTGGAATTTGACTATTTCATCCACTGGTTTGAAGGATCGGAGGTGGATTTGGGTCATTTGTCGAGTATCACATCGTCCCTGTCCACTGTGGAGCGCAGTGCAGTTAGTTCTTCGGCTGCGAGGGCTTCGGATAATGCCTCAAGGGCCAGTGCGGTAGTTTTGTTTTTAGCACGGATGCTATGTCCAGATCACTGGCTAGAGTGATGATTCCATTGGGCTCGGGCATCTTGAGCTTCATGTACCCGTAGTGGGGTATAGCTTGAAAGCTCATGAATGCATCCCGTCCTAAAAGGGTGTGGTATCCGCTGCTGAACGGGGCCACTTGGAATATGATTTCTTCGGACCTATAATTCTCCGGCATGCCAAATACCACGTCCAGTGTGATTTTTCCTGCACATCGTGCCTCCCGACTAGGGATGATTCCCCTAAAGGTCGTTGAGGGAGTCCTGGATTAGGGGGTGTCCGGATGACCGGACTATAACCTTTGGCCGGACTCCTGCACTATAAAGATACAAGATTGAAGACTTCATCCCGTGTCCGGATGGGACTTTCCTTGGCGTGGAAGGCAAGCTTGGTGATACGGATATGTAGATCTCCTCCCATTGTAACCGACTCTATGTAACCCTAGCCCTCTCCGGTGTCTATATAAACCGGAGGGTTTTAGTCCGTAGGACGAACAACAATCATACCATAGGCTAGCTTCTAGGGTTTAGCCTCTCTGATCTCGTGGTAGATCTACTGTTGTACTACCCATAGCATCAATATTAATCAAGCAGGAGTAGGATTTTACCTCCATCGAGAGGGCCATCCACTCAAGCCGCACCCCGCTGTCGCTCAAAAAATACCAAGGCACGGGGAAATGCGCCAGACCTGCGAGACATATTGGAGGACAAGGCAAGGCAAACAAGATCGGTCTACGGATCGCGTGGGCGCCCCACGACACGTGACGATAACCGTCATGCCGGATATGGCAAATACGGCCAGGCCGAACACAGCAGACAAAGCTCATTTGGGCTACGTCATGATATAGCCCAGTACAGAGGCGCCGCACACCCACTATGCTTCACAGATGAAGTAATGGATCATAAAATCCCCGAGGGTTTTAAACCCGTAAACATCGAATCATACGATGGCACAACAGATCCTGCAATATGGATCGAGGATTATCTCCTTCATATCCACATGGCCCGCGGTCATGATCTACACGCTATCAAATACCTCCCACTCAAGCTTAAAGGACCAGCTCGGCATTGACTTAACAGCTTGCCAGCAGAGTCAATTGGTTGCTGGGAGGACCTGGAAGCTACATTCCTTGACAATTTCCAGGGCACCTATGTGCGACCACCAGACGCCGATGACCTAAGCCACATAATTCAGCAGCCAGAGGAATCGGCCAGACAATTCTGGACACGGTTCCTAACCAAGAAAAATCAAATAGTCAACTGTCCGGACGCAGAGGCCCTCGCAGCCTTGAAACATAACATCCGTGACGAATGGATTGCCCGGCACCTAGGACAGGAAAAGCCGAAATCCATGGCAGCCCTCACAACACTCATGACCTACTTTTGCGCGGGAGAAGACAGCTGGCTAGCTCGTAGTAATAATATAACCAAGAGCCCTGGTAATTCGGATACCAAGGACAGCAATGGCAGGTCGCATCGCAACAGGCACAAATGCCGCATTAACGGCGACAATGCTGAGGATACGACAGTTAATGCCGGATTCAGAGGCTCTAAACCCGGTCAGCGGAAAAAGCCATTCAAAAGAAATACTCCGGGCCCGTCCAGTTTGGACCGAATACTCGATCGCTCGTGCCAGATACATGGCACCCCTGAACAACCAGCCAATCACAACAATAGGGCCTATTGGGTGTTCAAGCAGGCAGGCAAGTTAAGTGCCGAAAACAGAGAAAAGGGGCTGCATAGCGATGACGAGGAGGATCCCCGGCCGCCGAACAATAGCGGACAGAAGGGCTTTCCCCCACAAGTGCGGACGGTGAACATGATATACGCAACCCACATTCCCAAAAGAGAGCGGAAGCATGCACTCAGGGACGTATATGCGTTGGAGCTAGTCGCCCCAAAGTTCAACCCGTGGTCCTCCTGCCCGATCACTTTTGATCGAAGGGACCAGCCCACTAGCATCCACCATGGCGGATTTGCCGCATTGGTTCTAGACCCAATCATTAACGGATTTCACCTCACTGGAGTCCTTATGGACGGCGACAGCAGCCTGAACCTGCTTTATCAGGATACAGTGCGAAAAATGGGCATAGATCCCTCAAGGATAAAACCCACAAAGACGACCTTTAAAGACGTCATACCAGGTGTAGAGGCCAACTATACAGGCTCAGTTACACTCGAAGTGGTCTTTGGATCCCCGGATAATTTCCGAGGCGAGGAGTTAATCTTCGACATAGTCCCATTCCGCAGTGGCTATCACGCCCTGCTCAGACGAACCGCATTTGCAAAGTTCAATGCGGTGCCGCACTACGGATACCTCAAGCTCAAGATGCCAGGCCCTCGAGGAGTCATTGCGGTTAATGGAAACACCGAAGGCTCTCTTTGAACGGAGGAGCATACGGCGGCCCTCGCGGCGGAAGTACAAAGTAGCCTCTCAAGGTACTTCTCTAGTCCGGCTATTAAACGTCCGGACACCGTCAAGCATGCCCGGAGTAACCTACAAAAAGACCACCTGGCACGTTCCGAGCAAGCGTAGCAGTGCGGCCCCAACCCCAGCCCTCGTGAAATTGCGAAACCAGTACCACACGTGCATAATCATGCTCTGAAAATACCATGGGCATAAGGGGAGGGGCACAACCACGACACGCCCAAAATGCGGCTCAACCGCACTAGGGTCTCCCGATTTTGTCATTTCTTTTTTATTACTTTCAGGACTCCACTCTCCGGAAGGCCTGTCCGGCAGTACAATCGCCGAACACACGATGCAACAGCCAGGGAGGCAGCAAGCTACGTCGAATGTCCAGGTGGTCTCTATAACGAGCTAAATACCTGTCTTACATAAAGTCTTGCAGCTTGCCCCTGGAGGGGGACATGTCAAATAATTCCATCTCTTGCTTATCGCACTATTTGTATCGTTCTGCTTTCACAGCAGCCTTTTAATAAACAATACATAGCTCTTGTCTATTATTGCATTCATTTTTTATGTAAATATGTTTAGTTATGACATTATGCAACTGTGCACTTTGGTACGGTCAATACACCAGGGGCTTAAGTACCCCAGAATATGGCGTGAGAAGTCCGAAGACTCTCACGAGTGCGGCACCCCGAACTTATAGCATTATATGCATCGGCTCCGAATCATGTCTTGGGTCAATAGTTGGGTTTGCCCGGCTCTCATGTTTTGGTACCTTACGTTCCGTTATATCGGCTAAGGTAGCGCTGGGAGAACTACTACGATTGTGCCCCAGTTGAGCTGGGTTAAGCACCTCATTAGAGAAAGCTAAAACTGACCGTCATGATAGGGCGAGAATTGTTCGCTGTTCGAGAGGTTTCGATTTCCTAAAGACTTATGCCGCTTAGAGCGAGGAGCTGGCTTTGTCCGGCCTAGGCAAGGATAGCGCCCCGAACTCGGTCTTCCGAATACTAGGGGCTTCACCGAAATTTAAAATTATAGAATTATATGGGAACAAGAGCGCACAGGCTTACCCCGAACACCCCAGCACTCGTCGCATGGGGGTAGAAGCCGACGACTCGCCATCTCTCAGATTTAATAAATGGCCGCACAAAAGGTAATATTTTAAATTCAAAAAGCGTTGCTTAGCGCATATGAACAAGTTTTCAGCGCACAGGATAACACGAGCGAGTTTACTCAAAAATTACATCCTTGGAACACTCATTTACCACAAGGCAGGCACCCTTCAGGACGACCTCATAATACAACTCGGGCTTGCGATGCTCCTTTCCCTCCAGTGGCCCATCTGTCACCAGCTTCTCAGCATCCATCTTGCCCCAGTGTACTTTAACACGGGCAAGGGCCCTACGGGCGCCTTCGATGCATACGGAGCGCTTGATGATTTCAAGCCATGGACATGCATCCACCAGCCGCCTCACCAGCCCAAAGTAGCTCCCAGGCATGACCTCCCCAGGCCATAGCCGGCCTATAACTCCCTTCATGGCCTGTTTGGCTGCTTTATGGAGCTCGACCAGCTGCTTCAGCTGGTCGCTCAGGGGCACTGGGTGTCCGGCCTCAACATACTGGGACCAGAACACCTTCTCCGTCGAGCTCCCTTCCTCGGCTCGGTAGAATGCGGTAGCGTCGGACACACTACGGGGCAGATCTGCGAATGCTCCTGGAGAGCTCCGGACTCGGGTAAGTAACAAGTAATTCACTTTCACGTGCTTGCTTTGCATAAAGAATGCCTTACCCGCCGCTATCTTATTCATCGCCTCAATTTCCTGGAGGGCTTTTTGGGCTTCGGCCTTGGCAGATTTGGCGCTCTCAAGGGCCGAGGCAAGCTCGGACTCTCGAGTCTTTGAGTCAAGCTCCAAATTCTCATGTTTTTTCACAAGAGCGTGGAGCTCTTGCCGCACCTCTGCCACCCGCGCCTCCTGCTTTTCTCGCTCGGTGCGCTCCACGGCCGCATTGTCTTCGGCCTTGGACAGCGCTTCCTTCAGGGTCGCCACCTCATTTGTGGCCCCTGTAATACTCATGTTGGTCCTGTCATTATTTGCAACCAGATATTTTTATATACTTACATAAGGTACTACTTACCTTCCTTGTCCTCGAGCTGCTTCTTGGCAAGGCCGAGCTCGTTCACGGACCGCTCGAGGCTCTACTTCAATGCATCGATATCCGCAGTCAGTGCGGCAGAGGTCAGCAGCGCAGCCTGCATTCCCATATTGATATACTAATATTAGACTCCTGCGTATATCTTTATAGATCCTCAGTCCGACTTTTCTTTCTGAACACCAAACTGAGCATCAGGGGCTACTGTCTATGCGGTAATATTTTTACATGTCTTAAATAAATACCTCAAAGCCTGTTAGAAGGCTGGCACAGGCTTCCGTCAGCCCGCTCTTGGCGGACTGAACCTTCTGGATCACAGCACTCATAATAGTGTGGTGCTCCTCGTCGATGGAGGCGCCGTTAAGCACCTCTAGCAAATTATCCGGTGCCTCCGGTTGGACGGAGGTCACCAGC
>NW_025231417.1:9332-11397 GCF_018294505.1 Triticum aestivum | reverse complement strand
ATGTTGTGTTTGCACCTGGAGATCTTGTTTGGTTACATTTGCGTAAGGATAGATTTCCTGATTTGCGCAAATCAAAGTTAATGCCACGTGCTGATGGTCCCTTTAAGGTGTTAGAGAAAATAAATGATAATGCATATAAACTTGAGTTGCCTGCAGATTTTGGGGTTAGTCCCACTTTTAACATTGCAGATTTGAAGCCTTATTTGGGTGAGGAAGATGAACTTCCGTCGAGGACGACTTCATTTCAAGAAGGGGAGGATGATGAGGACATCAATACAATTGTTACACCCACAGCCCCTGCTGCTATACATACTGGACCAATTACTAGAGCTCGTGCACGCCAACTAAATTACCAGGTACTTTCGTTTCTTGGTAATGATTCTAATGTTCATGAGAATATGATGCTGCCTAAATTGGATACATTTGTTTTGCTTACAAATGAAGGGCCTAGCTTGGAGAAGGATGAACATTGGAGCAAGAACAAGCATGGAGATGATGGCATGCGCAAGGGGAACATAACGGAGTTACAAGTGATGATTTCAGGACTTTGAAGCCACCATAATGGGTGCATGAAGCCTTGGACGAAATATACAAGATGCCACTTCATAAATTTCGTCCCGAGGCTATTTTAGGTGTTGCGTCACCTTATTATTCGGCCAGGCCCATGTAATTTCGAAATACATAAGTATAGGCTATTTTTAGAGTCCGTATGTGTGGGGAAACAAGAGATAGGGTTGATTTCGGACCCCTCCACCAAGGGCCACGAAATTCCCCCCTCTTCCTCCATATATACAGCCCTTAGGGCATCGTTTAGACTTTGGGTTTTGTTTAGATTAAAAGTTCGCCATAGCTGCAACTTCGCGTACTTCGTTTGTGTTCAACGACCAGACAAAGGCGTCACAGAACCCCACCTTGATCAATAAAGCTTTCATCTTATATTCGCAATATCCAGATTGCAATCTTAGTTTCTTGCTTGTTCTTCGTTTGCTCGCAGGAAACAGACCCTCGTGGTCAGGTTGATCGTGCTCCGGCGTGGTCAATAACCTCTCGGAGTTGGTTTAGCGATTGCTAAGGCGCGACGTCCTCGCACGTTCGTAGTCGGATCGTCAAAGTCGACTTCCACCAAAGCGAAATCCACCATCTCATCGAAAGACGGGACACCTCCGCCTCTATCACCACCACTTCTTAGTAGTCTGTAGGATCATATTCTTGTGTGTTTCTATTGCTGCTAACCATGCCAGGATCACAAGCCGACGAGATTGACTGGGAGAATTTATCGAACAAGGAGCTTCCTGATAAGTTTCAGCAAATGATGACTGAACAGGTGCAAGATGTGCTGAACAATTTTGAAGAGGCCATGGAGAAGATCACTGGCCTTGAGAAGACGTTCGAAACAAAGCTCGATAACAGATTTAATGAATTGCTCGCGCGTCTTCCACCACCACCACCCGCTGCACCTAACGCACCTCTCCAACAACAACAACAACGACTACCTCCACGTCGCGAAATAGACCTTCGCCGAGCGAGCCGTGTTCCTCTTGCGTTTGGCCAAACTGTTGGTGCTGTTGTTGATACTTCTGTGGCTCCTGCTACTGCTGTTGCTGGTACCCAGGAGGATGATGAGTATGCGGGCGATTATGAGGATGAGGTTGATCAAAATCAGATCTACGAGCAGCCACCAGCACCACCACCAGCAGGTCGACCTCAGGTATATATTCGTACTGGTAGGCCTGCACCACCACCTCAGGTACGCGATGATGTCCATATTCCTAAACTGAAATTGAATATTCCACCATTTGAGGGTAGATATGTTCCTGATATATATCTTACTTGGGAGTTAGAAACTGAACAACGATTTACATGTTTACAATATCCTGAGGAGAGACGAGTTGCTGCTGCTGTTTGTGCTTTCACTAGTTTTGCATGTGTATGGTGGTCTGAACATTGTAGATTATATCCTATTCCAACTACTTGGGCTGCTTTGAAAACTGCTATGCGTACGCGTTGGGTTCCACCATATTATCAACGTGAATTGCTTCAAAAATTGCAGCGTTTAAGACAAGGA
>NW_025231417.1:3779-4659 GCF_018294505.1 Triticum aestivum | reverse complement strand
TACATTAAGGGTAAGGAAAATGTAGTTGTCGATGCACTTTCTCGCATATGCACGCTTGTGACTAAACTTGAGTTGAATGTCATTGGCTTTGAACACATAAAAGACTTGTATGCCAATGATCCATCTTTTGCACCTCATTATGCTAAATGTTTGACGCATACATCTTGGGAATAATATTACATCAAGGATGGTTATCTTATGAGAGCTAACAAACTATGCATTCCCGAGTCTTCTCTTCGTTTGCTACTTTTGCAAGAGGCTCATGGAGGTGGACTCATGGGATACTTTGGACGCGACAAGACTTTCGCCACGCTCTCCAAGAACTACTTTTGGCCCAAGATGTTCCGCGAGGTCTCACGCTTCACTACTCGATGCTCTACATGCCGCAAAGCTAAGTCAAAAGCTCAATCTCATGGTCTTTACATGCCTCTTCCTATTCCTTATCAACCTTGGGAAGACATTAGCATGTATTTTGTACTTGGTTTGCCTAGAACTCAAAATGGAAAGGATTCCATGTTTGTCGTTGTGGACCAATTTTCTAAGATGGCACATTTCATTCCTTGCAACAAGATAGACGATGCTTCACATGTTGCAAATCTCTTTTGTAGGGAAATCTTGCGCCTCCATGGAGTACCAAAGACAATCGTCTCCGACCGCGACGTCAAGTTCTTGAGTTACTTTTGGAAGACCCTATGCGCCAAGCTCGGAATCAAGCTCTTGTTCTCATCCACATACCATCCTCAAACCGACGGCCAAACGGAGGTGACGAACCGGACGCTATCCACTCTCCTTCGTGTGTTGATCAAGAAGAACATCAAGGAATGGGAGGCGTGTCTACCCATCGCCGAGTACGCCTACAACCGCGCAAGACATTCGACAA
>NW_025231417.1:0-2281 GCF_018294505.1 Triticum aestivum | reverse complement strand
TCAGGTTGATCGTGCTCCGGCGTGGTCAATAACCTCTCGGAGTTGGTTTAGCGATTGCTAAGGCGCGACGTCCTCGCACGTTCGTAGTCGGATCGTCAAAGTCGACTTCCACCAAAGCGAAATCCACCATCTCATCGAAAGACGGGACACCTTTGCCTCTATCAAGTGGTATCAGATTTCCAGGTTGCTCGGTGAGATTTTACAGTTTTTCGTAGTTTAGATCGAGTCTGTTCTTCATACCTATAGTCCACGAAAAAGCCACAAAAAAAAATTTAGGGTTAGTTCATCATATCCGAACCAATCTGAGCCTTGCATAATCTTTTTAGGGTTTTGCTTTGTTGAATTTGCGGTTGCATCGTCGTGTCTAGTTGCTGGTCTTAGAGTCTAGTCTTTTAGAGTTTCGAGTTCTGGTCATAAGTTGTCACGCCGCCGCCGCACCATCATCATCGCCCCTGCCATCTACCACCACCGCTCCGAATCCGTATCCATATACCACCACCAATCCGTGTCCATATACAACCACCAATCCATATCCAAATACTACCACCGCTGCCATATACCACCACCATATATCCACCACCAATCCGAGTTCCTTGCTTATTAGGTTTGTTTTCGGGATCAATCTAGATTCCAATTCGTGTTTCCTTGCCGGAGTAGGTTTCGGAAAAAAAAAAGAGTCGGGTAGCCACGCTCCGTTTAGGCCCAAAATTTTTCGAAAACGCATTTTTCGAAAAAATTTCTGGCTATCCTATTTTTAGGTGTTTCTGAGTGTTTTGAGACAGGTGCCATTATAGGAAGTTTTTTTTGACCCGTTTCCAGTTTTTGGGTCCGGGCAGTCGAAAAAAAAAAAATTGGCCGAAAAAAGTTTCGTGCCCATCCTGTCCGTTTGAGCTAGGAAGAGTTTTGAGACACTCGCCATTATAGTGATTTTTCGCAAAAAAAAAGCAGCGCAAAAAAAAAGAGCGCAAAAAAAAAAAGAGCGAAAAAAAAAATTCAGAGTGTGCTTTTCCCTTGTTTACGTGCCGCGCCGTGATTTTGTTGGTGTTCTAGGCTCGCGTCTCTAGCACAGTCTAGCCTAGGACCAGCACAGTACCGTCGTTGAGCGTTTATTCAACTTTGCATCTCTGAATTGATTATTGCTGACCCTTACCATACTATAAGCCTTCCCAGCTCCACATACATCTACTTCGTGTGTTCGACTCTCCCTGGTAATCGCTCTATCCAAGCTTTGAGAGTTTTTGACTACAACGGTTGCCCATCACCGCCTGCTGCTGGGTAAGAACTGGTAAGAATTTGAGATTTGCTTGACGGATTTGTGATACACCACCACCACTTCTTAGTAGTCTGTAGGATCATATTCTTGTGTGTTTCTATTGCTGCTAACCATGCCAGGATCACAAGCCGACGAGATTGACTGGGAGAATTTATCGAACAAGGAGCTTCATGATAAGTTTCAGCAAATGATGACTGAACAGGTGCAAGATGTGCTGAACAATTTTGAAGAGGCCATGGAGAAGATCACTGGCCTTGAGAAGACGTTCGAAACAAAGCTCGATAACAGATTTAATGAATTGCTCGCGCGTCTTCCACCACCACCACCCGCTGCACCTAACGCATCTCTCCAACAACAACAACAACGACTACCTCCACGTCGCGAAGCAGACCTTCGCCGAGCGAGCCGTGTTCCTCTTGCATTTGGCCAAACTGTTGGTGCTGCTGTTGATACTTCTGTGGCTCCTGCTACTGCTGTTGCTGGTACCCAGGAGGAGGATGATTATGCGGGCGATTATGAGGATGAGGTTGATCAAAATCAGATCTACGAGCAGCCACCAGCACCACCACCAGCAGGTCGACCTCAGGTATATATTCGTCATGGTAGGCCTGCACCACCACCTCAGGTACGCGATGATGTCCATATTCCTAAACTGAAATTGAATATTCCACCATTTGAGGGTAGATATGTTCCAGATATATATCTTACTTGGGAGTTAGAAACTGAACAACGATTTACATGTTTACAATATCCTGAGGAGAGACGAGTTGCTGCTGCTGTTTGTGCTTTCACTAGTTTTGCATGTGTATGGTGGTCTGAACATTGTAGATTATATCCTATTCCAACTACTTGGGCTGCTTTGAAAACTGCTATGCGTACGCGTTGGGTTCCACCATATTATCAACGTGAATTGCTTCAAAAATTGCAGCGTTTAAGACAAGGAAAAAATTCTGTAGAAGAATATTATCAGGAATTACAAACTGGCATGATTAGATGTGGTATTGTTGA
>NW_025231416.1:0-11400 GCF_018294505.1 Triticum aestivum | reverse complement strand
GACTTAGTGCTCTGGCTCATCCAGGATCAGACCGATATGCACAAGTTATCCCCATCTTGGGAAGGGCTCTTTGTGGTCAGTGTCGGTGTCAAAACCGGCGGATCTTGGGTAGGGGGTCCCGAACTGTGCGTCTAGGCGGATGGTAACAGGAGACGAGGGACACGATGTTTTACCCAGGTTCGGGCCCTCTTGATGAAGGTAAAACCCTACGTCCTGCTTGATTAATATTGAAGATGTGTATTACAAGAGTGGATCTACCACGAGATCAAGGAGGTTAAACCCTAGAAGCTAGCCTATGCTATGATTGTTGTAATGGTTGTTCATCCTACGTACTAAAACCCTCCGGTTTATATAGACACCGGAGAGGGCTAGGGTTACACAGAGTCGGTTACAATGGTAGGAGATCTACATATCCGTATCGCCAAGCTTGCCTTCCACGCCAAGGAAAGTCCCATCCGGACACGGGACAAAGTCTTCAATCTTGTATCTTCATAGTCTTGGAGTCCGGCTGACGATGATAGTCCGGCTGTCCGGACACCCCCTAGTCCAGGACTCCCTCAGTCAGCAAGAATCTGCACAACGGATCATAATACCTCATCGACGTTCGCGAGCACAAAGACTCAAGCAAATCGGAGGAGGAGACCCGTCAGCCGTGGAATATGGCTCTTCTTCGGCCTTACTACACCTGAGCCATAGGTTCTCATTATGTACATATCTTGACAATGTATATATTATGATCAATATAATAAACCGGCATCCTTGCTACAAGCAGGGCCTCTACCGTTCTTCCAATATTTCTTGGTTACAAGGGGGCTTCTGTTTACAAAGCGACGTCCTATTTTGTCCATTAAACCGGCTATCATGCCACAATACAGCTTGGGAGCTTCACACCCAAGGGGCCAAAGAGAGTATTGTTGCCAAAAAGCACAACTCAAACATAGGCACGATAACCCACAAGTATAGGGGATCACAACAGCTTTCGAGGGTAAACTATTCAACCCAAATTTATTGATTCGACACAAGGGGAGCCAAAGAATATTCTTGAGTATTAGCAGTTGAGTTGTCAATTCAACCAAACCTAGATAACTTAGTATCTGCAGCAAAGTGTTTTATAGTAGCAAAAGTGGTATGATAATAATAGTAACGGTAGCAAAAGTGAAGATAAATGCTTTTGGGGTTTTATAGTAGTTGTAACAGTAGCAACGGAAAAGTAAATAAGCGAAGAACAATATGTGAAAAGCTCGTAGGAAATGGATCAGTGATGGATAATTATGCCGGATGCGATTCCTCATGCAATAGTTATAACATAGGGTGATAGAACTAGCTCCAATTCATCAATGTAATGTAGGCATGTATTCCGTAAATAGTCATATGTGCTTATGGAAAAGAACTTGCATGACATCTCTTGTCCTACCCTCCCGTTGCAGCGGGGTCCTTACAGAAACTAAGGGATATTAAGGCCTCCTTTTAATAGAGAACCGGAACAAAGCATTAACACATAGTGAATACATGAACTCCTCAAACTACGGTCATCACCGAGAAGTATCCCGATTATGGTCAGTTCGGGGTTGTCGGATCAAAACACATAATAGGTGACTATAGACTTGCAAGATAGGATCAAGAACACACATACATTCATGAAAACATAATAGGTTCAGATCTAAAATCATGGCACTTGGGCCCTAGTGACAAGCATTAAGCATAGCAAAGTCATAACAACATCAATCTCAGAACATAGTGGATACTAGGGATCCAACCCTAACAAAACTATCTTGGTTACATGGTAAATGTCATCCAACCCATCACCGTCCAGCAAGCCTACGATGGAATTACTCACGCACGGCAGTGAGCATCATGAAATTGGTGATGGAGGATGGTTAATGATGACGATGGTGATGAATCCCCCTCTCCAGAGCCCCGAACAGACTCCAGATCAGCCCTCCCGAGAGAAATTATGGCTTGGCGGCGGCTCCATGTCATAAAACGCGATGAAACTTCCTCTCCGATTTTTTTCTCCCCGAACGTGAATATATGGAGTTGGAGTTGACGTCGGTGGAGGTCCAGGGGGCCCACGAGATAGGAGGTCGTGCCCTGGGGGGGGCCTATCTCGTGGATAGGCTGTGGGCCCCTCGCATTAATTCTTTCGCCAAAAATTCTTATTAATTCCAAAAAGTGCCTCCATGGATTTCCAAGACATTCACAGAACTTTTCTTTTCTACAAATAAAACAACATCATGGTAGTTCTGCTGAAAACAACGCCAGTCCGGGTTAGTTTCATTCAAATAATGCAAGTTAGAGTCCGAAACAAGGGCAAAAGTGTTTGGAAAGGTAGATACGTTGGAGACGTATCAACTCCCCCAAGCTTAAACCTTTGCTTGTCCTCAAGCAATTCAGTTGATAAACCGAAAGTGATAAAGAAAAACTTTTACAAACTCTGTTTGCTCTTGTTGTTGTAACATGAAAAGTCAGCATTCCAGTTTCAGCAAATATTATGAACTAACCATACTCACAATAACACTTAGCTCTCACAATTACTCATATCAATAACATAATCATCTAGCGAGTCATAATAATAAAACTCGGATGACAACACTTTCTCAAAATAATCATAACATGATATAACAAAATGGTATCTTGCTAACCCTTTCTGAGACTGCAAAAAATAAATGTAGAGCACCTTTAAAGATCAAGGACTGACTAAACATTGTAATTCATGGTAAAAGAGATCCAGTCAAGTCATACCCAATATAAACCAATAATAATGAATGCAAATGACAGTGTGCTCTACAGCGGGTGCTTTTTAATAAGAAGGGTGATGACTCAACATAAAAGTAAATAGATAGGCCCTTCGCAGAGGGAAGCAGGGATTTGTAGAGGTGCCAGAGCTCGATTTTAAAATAGAGATTGAATAACATTTGAGCGGCATACTTTCACTGTCAACGCAACAACTATGAGATGGTTGTATCTTCCATACTAAATGCATTATAGGCAGTCCCCAAATAGAATGGTAAAGGTTTATACTCCCCCAACCACCAACAAGCATCAACCCATGGCTTGCTCGAAACAACGAGTGCCTCCAACATACAATAGCCCTAGGGGAGTTTTGTTTAATTATTTTGATTTGCTTTGATCTTTTTGGATCATGGGACTAGGCATCCCGGTTACCGGCCCTTTCTCCCGAATGAGGAGCGGAGTCCACTCCTCGTTGGAATAACCCACCTAGCATGGAAGATATAGGCAGCCCTAGTTGTAACATGAGCTGCTCGAGAATACAAAACAGAATTTCATTTGAAAGTTTGGAGTTCGTCACATACAAATTTACTTGGAACGACAGGTAAATACCGCATATAGGTAGGTATAGTGGACTCATATAGAACAACTTTGGGGTTTAAGGAGTTTGGATGCACAAGCAGTATTCCTGCTTAGTATAGGTGAAGGCTAGCAAAAGACTGGGAAGCGACCAACTGAGAGAGCAACAACAGTCGTAAGCATGCATTAAAATTAATTCACACCGAGTACAAGCATGAGTAGGATATAATCCACCATGAACATAAATATCCTGAAGGCTATGTCGATTTGATTCAACTACATGCGTGAACATGTGCCAAGTCGAGTTACTTAATACATTCAAAGAAGGAACCATTCCATCATACCACATCATAATCATTCTAATAGCATGTTGGCACTCAAGGTAAACCATTATAACTCATAGCTAATCAAGCATGGCACAAGCAACTATAATCTCTAAATGTCATTGCAAATATGTTTACTTCATAATAGCTGACTCAGGAACGATGAATTATCATATTTACAAAAACAAGAGAGGTCGAGTTCATACCAGCTTTTCTCATCCCAATAAGTCCATCATATATCGTCATTATTGCCTTTCACTTGCACGACCGAATGATGTGTATAATAATAAGAGTGCACGTGCATTGGACTAAGCTGGAATCTGCAAGCATTCAACTCAAGAAAGAAGACAAGTAATATAGGCTCTAAGTTAAATAAACAATCATGCATATAGGAGCCACTAAGCATTTTAAATATAGTCTTCTCGACTCTCAAAGAAAAGAAAATAAAAATTATTTACACGGGAAAGCTCCCAACAAGTAAAAGAAGAACAAGAAATCTTTTTGGGTTTTCATTTTAATTTCTACTACAAGCATGGAAACTAAACTAACTATTTTTTTGGTTCTTCTAAAGATTTATCAAACACACAAGAAGAAAGCTAGAAAAAGGAATTTAAACTAGCATGGATAGTACAATCAAAGAGTATGAGCACCGACGACTAGTGTGTGAACATGAATGTAAAGTCGGTGAGAAATACGTACTCCCCCAAGCTTAGGCTTTTGGCCTAAGTTGGTTTAATATCTAGGGCTGTACCAAAAGCTCGAAACTCGCGAGCTTAATGAGCGCTCGATAGTTCGGCTCGTTAAGCTCGTAGCTCGCTTTTTAATGAACAAAGCCAATCATTGATTTTAGCTCGTTAAGCTTAACGAGCTTAACGAGCGAGCTAACGAGTTTCACGAGTAGCTCGTTAAGCTCGTTAGAAACAACACAACACATATTTTCATCTTACGTGAAAAACTTTTGTAGCACCTCAGCCCATATATTCAATCTAATCGACATATGAGGCAACAAACTACTGCATTTCTTTTTATAGTCACCATATTTCATCTTGGAAACCACACCTACACATTCATCATGTATATCGTAACACATTATAATCTGTTAATGAGCGCTCGCGAGAGCTCACGAGCTTAACGAGCTTCAAACGAGCCGAGCCGGGCATGGTTTTCTTCTCTTTAATATTAACGAGCTTAACGAGCCGAGCCTTAACGAGCACGAGCTTAACGAGTACGAGCTTAACGAGCCGAGCTGCTCGTTAGTCCACCCCTACTGATATCCATAAGTAAAACTGGGGTAGTACTGAGATGCAGAGGCGACCGCCTCCTAAGCAGCAGCGTGTTGGCGAGCTGCCTCCATTCCCCTCTCATATTCAGTTGCTTCTTCGCTGGTGACAACATATCTTCCTTTTGCCTGATAATCAAAAATGTAGGGAGCACGAAGAGTAACATGGACAACGTTGTGTCTGTCATAGATTAGTCGATAATGGAGGAATTGTTCATTCCTCTCAAGAAAATGATGATCAAACATAGCTTCTTTATCCAAATAAACGGGAGGTACAATCTTATCCCCCTCTCGTGGAGCTATATTAAGAAAATTAGCCACACAGGTTGCATAAATTCCTCCAAAGAAATCTCCCCTTATACTATTATTCTACAACGTATGTGCAACTATTGCCCCCAAGTTATATACTTTAAAACCTGACATTGCACTCTTGAGGACACAAAGATCGGGGGCACACATGTGACATACTTCGTCCTTACCGTTAATGCATCTACCAATAAAGAGAGCAAAGTAATGTATAGTAGGAAAATGAATGCTCCCTATGGTAGCTTGTGCTATTTCCCTAGATTCTCCCACAGTAATACTAGCAAGAAAATCTCTAAATTCAGATTTGCGAGGATCATTGATATTACCCCACTGAGGGAGTTTGCAAGCAGTTGTGACATCCTCTAAATCCATGTTATAAGATGTATCATAAGTATCAAACATGACACTAGGAGAATTACGCGCAGAAATATATTCGAACCTCCGCACAAAGGAATTGTTCAATTGATAATATTGAGGACCCTTATCTTGTAACAAGTCCTCCAGCTCGGCATTACGCACATACGCGTCAAATTCCTCCTTGAAACCTGCTTCGACCATAAAATAATCGGATGGCCACTCACAAGCCCGTACATTTGCGTCCCTTGGCAAATTAACATCTTGTTCACGTATAGCAATCCTTGGCCCTTTCTTTGCCGAGGAACCACCTTGGTATAATCTTCTAAGCATAATTATTTTTCTGAAAATTTCTGAAATTTTAGTAACTTCAAAATAAAAGCGAATAAAACTAAACAAGATTGATAGCAACTACTCCTACAAGTGCCTAGAGCCTATATCATGCATTGGAATTGCTTGGGAGCTCACAAATTTAACATGCAAGCTCAAGAACATGGTCACCTATGCAACAAAAATTTGCAATGAATAAACCACTAGAACAAAAACTAATTGTACCAATGGAGGAGTCACATACCAAGCAACAATCTCCCAAAGCAGCTTTGTGAATGGAGCTTTGAGCTAAGAGATCGAAAATCGCAGCAAAACAAGCTAGAACTCGTGCTTGAGCTGGATGGGGATTTTTTGGGTAGAAGATGAAGTGTGTGGGTGCTGGCATAAGTGGAGGGGCGCCACCAGGGGCCCACGAGACAGGGGGCGCGCCATACAGGGGGGGCGCCCTCCTCTCTCGTGGCCTGGTGCTTGCCCCTCCTCCAGTGTTTTTAGTGCCTAAAATCCTCAAATATTCCAGAAAAAATCATACTAAATTTGCAGGGCATTTGGAGCACTTTTATTTTCGGACTATTTTTTAATGCACAGATAATTCAGAAAACAGACAGATAATACTATTTTTGCTTTATTTATTCTAAATAACAAAAAGTAAAAAGAGGGTACAGAAGGTTGTGCCTTCTAGTTTCATCCATCTCGTGATCATCAAAATGAAACCGCTAACAAACTCATTCCGAATAACACGGAACCGGAGAAATTTGGAATAACAATAAGTTACCTCAACGAGGATATGAAAATCCCCAACAATAAGAATATCATACTTTTTCTTGACAGTAGGGAGAGGAAATTCAAAACCTCCAAAAATGATAGTTGGAACTTTTTCAATAGAATTGATGCTATGAACTTGAGATTGTTTCCTCGGAAAGTGTACCGTATACTCATTACCATTAACATGAAAACTGACATTGCCTTTGTTGCAATCAATAACAGCCCCTGAAGTATTAAGAAAAGGTCTACCAAGGATAATAGACATACTATCGTCCTCGGGAATATCAAGAATAACAAAGTCCGTTAAGATAGTGACATTTGCAACCACAACAGGCACATCCTCACAAATGCCGATAGGTATAGCAGTTGATTTCTCAGCCATTTGCAAAGATATTTCAGTAGGGGTCAACTTATTCAATTCAAGTCTACGATATAAAGAGAGAGGCATAACACTAACACCGCCTCCAAGATCACATAAATCAGTTCTAACACAATTTCTTTTAATGGAGCATGGTATAGTTGGTACACCCGGATCTCCAAGTTTCTTTGGTATTCCACCCTTAAAAATGTAATTAGCAAGCAAGGTGGAAATTTCAGCTTCCGGTATCTTTCTTTTATTTGTAATGATATCCTTCATATGCTTAGCATAAGGATTTAATTTTTAACATATCAGTTAAGCGCATACTAAGAAAATAGGTCTAATCATTTCAGCAAAGCGCTCAAAATCCTCATCATCCTTTGACTTGGATGGTTTAGTAGGAAAGGGCATGGGTTTCTGAACCCATGGTTCTCTTTCTTTACCGTGCTTCCTAGCAACAAAATCTCTCTTATCATAACGTTGATTGTTTTATTGTGGGTTATCAAGATCAACGGCAGGTTCAATCTCTAGATCATTGTTTTTGCTAGGTTGAGCATCAACATGAACATTATCATTAGCTTTATCACTAGGTTCATGTTCATCACCTGATTGAGTTTTAGCATCAGAAATAGAAATATCATTGGGATTCTCAGGTGTGTCTACGACAGGTTCACTGGAAGCATGCAAAGTCTTATCGTCTTTCTTTTTCTTCTTCTTAGAAGAACTAGGTGCCTCTAAATTATTTCTCTGAGAATCTTGCTCGATTCTCTTAGGGTGGCCTTCAGGATACAAAGGTTCCTGAGTCATCCTACCAGTTCTAGTAGCCACTCTAACAGCAAAGTCATTTTTATTATTTAATTCATCGAGCAAATCATTTTGAGCTTTAAGTACTTGCTCAGCTTGAGTAGCAACCATAGAAGCATATTTGCTAACGCGGTGAAGTTCATCTTTAACTCTAGCCAGATTATCGCCTACGCGTCCTATCTCGAAAGCATTATTCTTTAACTCTCTACCAACATAAGCATTAAAACTTTCTTGTCTAGCCATAAAGTCATCAAATTCATCTAAGCATGGGCTATGAAATTTAGTAGAGGGTGTTTCAACTTTATCATATCTATAGATAGAGTTTACATTTACTACCTGTGTCGGGTTATCAAGACAATGTGGTTCTTTAGGCGGTAAATTAAGACCATGTATTTCTTCAATAGGGGGTAAATTCTTAACATCTTCAGGTTTAATACCTTTTTCTTTCATTGATTTCTTTGCCTCTTGCATATCTTCAGGACTAAGAAATAAAACACCTATCTTCTTCGGAGTGGGTTTAGGAATAGGCTCAATTGGTTCAGGAATTACTTCAGGAACTGGCTCGGGAAGAGTCCAATTATTTTCATTAGTCAACATATTATTCAACAGTATTTTAGCTTCGTCTACTGTTCTTTCCCTGAAAACACAACCAGCACAACTATCCAAGTAGTCCTTGGAAGCATCGGTTAGTCCATTATAAAAGATATCAAGTATTTCATTTTTCTTAAGAGGATGATCAGGCAAAGCATTAAGTAGCCAGAGAAGCCTCCCCCAAGCTTGTGGGAGACTCTCTTCTTTAATTTGCACAAAATTATATATTTCCCGCAAGGAAGCTTGTTTCTTATGAGCAGGGAAATATTTAGCAGAGAAGTAATAAATCATATCCTGGGGACTACGCACACAACCAGGAGAAAGAGAATTATACCAAGTCTTAGCATCACCCTTTAATGAGAACGGAAATATCTTAAGGATATATAAATAACGAGACTTCTCATCATGAGTAAACACGGTGGCTATATCATTCAACTTGGTAAGATGTGCCACAACAGTTTCAGATTCAAGGCCATAAAAAGGATCAGATTCAACTAAAGTAATAATATCAGGATCTACAGAGAATTCATAATCCTTATCAGTAACATAGATAGGTGAAGTAGCAAAAGAAGGTTCAGGTTTCATTCTAGCATTAAGAGACTGCTGCTTCCATTTAGCTAATAATTTCTTCAGATCATTTCTATCATTGCAAGCAAGAATTTCCATAGCAGCTGCTTCATTCATAACATAACCCTTAGGAACAAGTGGTAATACATAATCATTGTGGGAAACTTCATCATCACTATCATCAATAATAGGTTCTTAAATATTTTCATTCCCCCTAACTCTAGCAAGTTGTTCATCAAGAAATTCACCTAATGGCAAAGTAGTATCACGCACAGAAGTAGTTTCATCATGCATAGCAGAAGTGGCATCATCAATAATCCGCGACATATCAGAATTCATAGCAGTAGCAGGTTTAGGTGTCGCAAGCCTACTAATAACGGAAGGAGAATCTAGTGCAGAGCTAGATGGCAGTTCCTTACCTCACCTCATAGTTGAGGGCAAAATCTTGGTTTTAGCGTCTTTCAAGTTCTTCATAGTGATCAACAGATATAAATCCCAAGTGACTCAGAAAATAGAGCTATGGTCCCCAGCAACAGCGCCAGAAATTAGTCTTGATAACCCACAAGTATAGGGGATCGCAACAGCTTTCGAGGGTAAAGTATTCAACCCAAATTTATTGATTCGACACAAGGGGAGCCAAAGAATATTCTTTAGTATTAGCAGTTGAGTTGTCAATTCAACCAAACCTAGATAACTTAGTATTTGCAGCAAAGTGTTTAGTAGCAAAAGTGGTATGATAATAATAGTAATGGTAGCAAAAGTAAAGATAAATGTTTTTGGGGTTTTGTAGTAGTTGTAACAATAGCAACGGAAAAGTAAATAAGCGAAGAACAATATGTGAAAAGCTCGTAGGCAATGGATCAGTGATGGATAATTATGCCAGATGTGATTCCTCATGCAATAGTTATAACATAGGGTGATATAGAACTAGCTCCAATTCATCAATGTAATGTAGGCATGTATTCCGTAAATAGTCATACGTGCTTATGGAAAAGAACTTGCATGACATCTCTTGTCGTACCCTCCCGTTGCAGCGGGGTCCTTACGGAAACAAATGGATATTAAGGCCTCCTTTTAATAGAGAACCGGAACAAAGCATTAACACATACTGAATACATGAACTCCTCAAACAACGGTCATCACCGAGAAGTATCCTGATTATTGTCACTTCGGGGATGTCGGATCATAACACATAATAGGTGATTATAGACTTGCAAGATAGGATCAAGAACACACATATATTCATGAAAACATAATGGGTTCAGATCTGAAAAGATGGCACTCGGGCCCTAGTGACAAGCATTAAGCATAGCAAAGTCATAGCAACATCAATCTCAGAATATAGTGGATACTAGGGATCAAACCCTAACAAAACTAACTTGATTACATTGTAAATCTCATCCAACCCATCACCGTCCACCAAGCCTACGATGGAATTACTCACGCACGGCGGTGAGCATCATGAAATTGGTGGTGGAGGATGGTTGATGATGACGATGGCGATGAATCCCCCTCTCCGGAGCCCCGAACGGACTCCAGATCAGCCCTCCCGAGAGAGATTAGGGCTTGACGGCGGCTTCGTGTCGTAAAACACGATGAAACTTTCTCTCTGATTTTTTTCTCCCCGAACGTGAATATATGGAGTTGGAGTTAACGTTGGTGGAGGTCCAGGGGGCCCACGAGATAGGAGGCCGCGCCCTAGGGGGGGCGCGCCACTACTAGGGAAAACCCTAGTAGTAGCGCTGGTTTTGTGCTCACTAGTAGCGCGGGTAGGTGCGCTACTAATAAGGCGCTACAGCTATTGCTTAGCAGTAACGTGTGCCGGCGCGCGCTACTGCTAGGACAAATAGCTGTAGCATTTGTTCAGCCCCACGCTACTGCTAATGAAACTAGTGGCAGCGCATTTTCCCTCCATCGCTACTAGTATTCAGTTTTTATTTTTTATTTTTAGTGTATTTATGCGGTTTTCTCTCCATCGTACAAATATTGGTACAATACCAGTTATGAGGTTTACATCATTATGTCCAGTGTGTCAAATGAAGGTGGATTAGGTTCAAGTGGAGGCAATATGTGGTGCATGTGAAAAGTATACTACTAATCCAAACTTGATCTTGTTTGGACTAGTAGTACTTTCGATGTGCACCACATGTGGCCTCCACTTCAATCTAATCCGCCAGCACAAGCTATTTAATCATCATCATAGTAATTACCACCAACATTATTTGTTTAATCACCACTAACACTAGCTAATAATAATCATCATAGTCATTACCACCAACACTAGCTATTTTATCATCATAGTAATAGTGTAGCACATCATCATCCTCAAACTCATTTCTAGCTAGCTAATCACTCCTGCTGCTCTCTCTTAGGTAAAATAACATAAAACATGTGTAGCTCTCCTCCTTGATCAAGTT
>NW_025231415.1:3433-11401 GCF_018294505.1 Triticum aestivum | reverse complement strand
ATTTCCTGTTCAGCTTTGCAAGCAAGATGAAACAAATGGTCCATAGGATAACACTCTTCATGAATTAGTATCTCTTGAATATCACGGTTTAATCCTCCCCAAAATCTATCCATAAAATCATCTTCACTTTCTTCTAAAGAGGAATGCAACAAGGTAGTTTGTAAATCATCATAATATTTTGTTACAGTTTTACTACCTTGTTTTAAGTGTTGCAACTTCTTAATCATGTCACGAGTATAATAAGCAGGGACGAAAGTATGTCGCATGGCAAGTTTCAAATCATCCCAAGTAGTAGGTATATAATCAGGGTGTAACCGACAATATTCACTCCACCAAACCAAAGTATAACCAGTGAAAGAACCAACCGCAACCTTAACCTTTTTATGTTCATCGAAACTATGGGAAGCAAATATATTTTTTATGTCGAACTCCCATTCAATATATAAAGCAGGTTTAAAATGGCCATTAAATGGTGGTATAGATACATTAACCTGATCATGTGCATTTGGATGTTTGTGCACCTCTCGTGACGGTTGTGGTATTTGCAAAGGTGGTGGCACGTCTCCCGCGATCGACAAAGCCCATGAATTGACTCTGGATTCTGTCATGATTAGTAGAACAAGAAACAAAACCCAAAAATAATGTTCCTATAACTACTAGGATGTGGTGGTAAAACGCTCACAGTAAATCAAATATCAATGTCTTACAAGTTCTTACCATGCAGCAGGCGGTGATCGGCAACCAGCGGTGTCAAGTAACTCCGAATATTGAGTAAAGCGATTGCCAGGGGAGCGTACGTATACACGATGTAGAAATATGTGGAGCTGGGTTGGCTATATATGGTAGCAAAAGATTAGCAATAATCAATTCAAAGATGCAATGTTGAATAAACGCTCAACGACGATACTGTGCTGGTCCTAGGCTAGACCGGACTAGAGACGCGAGCCTAGAACACTAATGAGGTCACGGCGTAGCACAACTAGCATCAATGAAGGATACTAAGTAGCTCTTGACAGCAAGATATAAGTGAAGATCACAACAGCAGTGAAGATAATGAGGTGAAACAACAACCAAGCAGGATATATCAACAACTTTGTCTCCAACTTTCCTCTGAAAAAGTTTGTGCCAATTTTTTTGTTTTTTTTTCTTCTCTCTTTTTTTTCTCACGCCTTTTTTTTCTTTTTCTTCTCTCTCTTTTTCTTTTTTTTCTTTCCTTTTTTCTCTCTTTTTTTTCTCTATCTTCTTTTTCTCCCTCTTTCCAAGACAAACTAGATAAGATGCAGATTCGATTAGGCGAAGATGTGAGTGACCTCAACTATGATTATGACAATAAACAGTGTGTAACACATGGTGGAAATTGGTGGATGGGATGGTGGACAGCGGATGGGATAATGATGCAGCGTCTGCGTGACTAATGTGAACAGAACTCGAAACTCTAAAGGAACTAGACACTAAGACCAGCAACTCGACACGACGATGCAACCGATAATTCAACTATGCAAGCAATGAAAAGAAAATTGCAAAGGCTCAGACTGGCTTGGACCAAGGATGAATAGATCTAACTCTTTTTTGTGGATTTTTCTTGAACAATAGGTAAGAAAATAAATCTAATCTAGGAAAACTGGAAATTCTCACCGAGCAACCTGAAAACTGATACCACTTGATAGAGGCAAAGGTGTCCCGTCTTTCGATGAGATGATGGATATCGCTTTGCTGGAAGTCGACTTTGACGATCCGACTACGAACGTGCGAGGACGTCGCGCCTTAGCAATCGCTAAACCAACTCCGAGAGGTTATTGACCACGCCGGAGCACGATCAACCTGACCACGAGGGTCTGTTTCCTGCGAGCAAACGAAGAACAAGCAAGAAACTGAGATTGCAATCTGGATATTGCGAATATAAGATGAAAGCTTTATTGATCAAGGTGGGGTTCTGTGACGCCTTTGTCTGGTTGTTGAACACAAACGAAGTACGCGAAGTTGCAGCTATGGCGAACTTTTAATCTAAACAAAACCCAAGGAAAAGCTACTAGATGGATCTACTTATATAGGAGCAAGGGGTGGTGGCCAAGGAGGTGGGAGGACGTCCCAAGGCAGCCTAAAACTAAATCTAGGTCGTACAAGGCCAATGGGCCCAAGTGGAGGTGATGTAACACCTTTGGACTTGTAGTTTGACTCGGATTCTGCTGCAGCATCAAATTGTTTCGTCCACAACTCAACGCTCCGGACGAATTTGAAGGTGATTTCAATTGGGTTGGAAAGTGCACGAAATCTAGTTTCCAATGCAAAAAGAATCACCCAATTCGGAGTCCGTATGAAAAACTTGTGTGCGTTTTGAGTCAGGTATGTCTGTGCAGTCCGAATCTGAATCCAGAACGTGAGAGACTTGGACTCTATCTTCTCTTGGGCCAAAAGTGACGTGAGAGAACTTTTTGGACAGCAAATAAACATCTCTTTCTTCCTTATCTTCATATGTCGATTGTACAAATGTCCCATACACCTGCAATTAGACAAAACACAAAAGTGTGTGAAGTATTTTTGTTCTGGATAACATAAATAGATTATTGAATAGTTTGCACTAGAAATCACCTGACAAATATGCATATATGCAATATTTTTGGTCATATCCAAGGTAGTCATGTCCTCATCAATCTATCCACGACAACAAATATGCTATCCCTCCCCTTCTTTGTTCGAGGTAAACCTAAAACAAAGTCCATAGATATATCCTCCCAAGGAACACTAGGTACAGGTAACGGCATATATAAACCATGAGAATTGAGTCGTGACTTAGCTTTTTGACATGTAGTGCAGCGAGCAATAAAACGCTCAACATCCCGTCTCATCTTTGGCCAAAAGAAATGTGTAGCAAGTACGTCCTCCGTCTTCTTCACGCCAAAGTGTCCCATTAATCCTCCTCCATGCGCCTCCTGCAACAACAAAAGACGAACGGAGCTAGCTGGAATGCATAGCTTGTTAGCAGGAAACACAAATCCATCGTTAACGACGAACTTGTTCCACATTCTTCCTTCTTTACAATTCTGCATTACATCTTTAAAATCAGCATCATGCACATATTGATCTTTGATGGTCTCCAAACCAAATATTTTGAAGTCAAGTTGTGAAAGCATAGTATAGCGGCGAGACAATGCATCAGCAATAACATTTTCTTTTCCCTTCTTGTGTTTAATGACATAAGGAAAAGTCTCAATGAATTCAACCCATTTAGCATGTCTACGATTCAGTTTAGCTTGACTTTTAATATGTTTCAAAGATTCATGATCAGAATGTATAACAAATTCTTTGGGCCATAAATAATGTTGCCATGTTCCTAAAGTCCGAACAAGAGCATATAATTCTTTATCATAAGTAGAATAATTCAGACTAGGCCCACTCAATTTTTCAGAAAAGTATGCAACAGGTTTGCCATCTTGTAATAACACACCGCCTAATCCAATTCCACTAGCATCACATTCAAGCTCAAAAGTCTTATTAAAATCAGGAAGTTGGAGTAAAGGAGCATGTGTCAACTTATCTTTCAATACCGAGAAGGCTTCTTCCTGTGCGGTACCCCAAAGAAAAGGCACATCTTTCTTTGTAAGCTCATTGAGAGGTGCAGCAATGGTGCTAAAATCTCTCACAAAACGCCTATAGAATCCAGCGAGGCCAAGAAAACTCCTCACTTGTGTGACCGTTTTGGGTTGCGGCCAACTCTCAATAGCTTCAATCTTGGCTTTATCAACTTCAATTCCCTGTGGAGTAACAACATAGCCAAGAAAAGATACTCGGTCGGTGCAAAAGGTGCACTTCCCAAGGTTTCCAAACAAACGTGCATCACGTAGAGCAATAAAAACAGCACGTAAATGTTCCAAATGTTCTTCCAAAGATCTGCTATAAATCAATATGTCATCAAAGTAAACTACCACAAATCGTCCAATGAAAGCACGTAAAAATTCGTTCATTAATCTCATGAAAGTACTAGGTGCATTAGTTAACCCAAAAGGCATGACTAACCACTCATATAATCCAAACTTAGTTTTGAATGCTGTTTTCCATTCATCTCCCAATTTCATACGAATTTGATGGTATCCACTACGCAAATCAACTTTGGAGAATATTGTAGAGCCACTCAATTCATCAAGCATATCATCTAGCCTAGGAATAGGATGACGATAACAAATAGTAATATTATTAATGCCTCTACAATCAACACACATACGTGATGTACCATCCTTTTTTGGCACTAGAATAATAGGAACAGCACAAGGACTAAGGGATTCGCGTATATAACCTTTGTCGAGAAGCTCTTGTACTTGACGCATAATCTCCTTCGTCTCCTCTAGATTGGTACGGTATGGTGCACGGTTTGGCAGTGAAGCACCGGGAATTAAGTCAATCTGATGCTCAATCCCTCGAATAGGCGGTAATCCCGGTGGCACGTCTTGTGGAAAGACGTCAGCGAACTCCTGCAAAATGTTAGTGACAGCACGAGGCAAAGAGGAAGGCACGTCCTCGAATGAAAATAATGCCTCTTTGCACACAAAAGCATAGCAAACAGATTTGCTGAAATCTAGCTCATCAATATCAGATTTGGTGGCAAATAAACATGCACTTTTCAATTTAATTTCAGAAGCAACACTAGATGGTTTATTATTAGGCTTCATTTGCTGCTCAAATTCTTTTGCCACAATCTGATTTTCACTCTTATTCGTCTCCTGGTTTGCTTTATTAGCTCTATTAATATCATCTTTCAAAATGGAATCAGGAGTCATAGGAAGCAAAGTAATATTCTTATCCTTATGAACAAGAGTATAGTGATTGTTTCTACCATGGTGTACAGAATTTTTATCAAATTGCCATGGTCTACCAAGTAATAAGGAACATGCTTGCATAGGTACCACATCACAATCAACATAATCAGCATATGTAGAGATACTAAAATGCACACGAACAGTACGTGTTACCTTAACCTTGCCGCTGTTGTTGAACCATTGGATGTAGTAAGGATGTGGATGTGGTCTTGTGGTGAGAGAAAGCTTCTCCACCATCTCCGTGCTAGCCAAGTTGTTGCAGCTCCCTCCATCTACGATGACGCGCACAGAACGTTCTTTCACAACTCCCTTGGTATGGAACAAATTGTGCCTCTGATTTTGCTCAGCTTGTGTGACCTGCACACTCAAAACACGTTGAGCAACTAAACATTCATACCTGTCAGCGTCTTCAGGAGCCATGTATTGCGTCTCATGATCACAATCATCTCCACCATGTTCTTCACGTGTAAGAAGAGCCAAAGTCTCCTCATCATAGTCACTAGCGGACTCATATCCACCATCCGCGGTAGCAATCATCACACGCGGAGATTTGCATTCTCTCGCATAATGACCTCCTCCCTTACAACGACGACAAATAATATCACTTGTGTGCCCTGTTGATGCCATGGAAGAAGAAGAACGCTGTGTAGGCCCCGCAGGTGCGCTCTTGGCAGATAATGGTGGTTGTGCCTGTTTTCTTGTATCACGGCTGGAGGTGGCACCGGATGGAGGTGCTGGTGCAGTTGAAGTAGAAGATGCACGTGGTGTCCATGATGAAGGTCGGCCTGCAGAAAAGTTAGTTCGCCCCAATGCTTGTCGATCCTGCACTTCACGTTCAGCTTTACAAGCAAGATGGAATAAACGAGTGATATTAGTATACTCCTTATAGTCTAGAATGGTCTGAATCTCTCTATTTAATCCACCCAGAAAACGTGCAAGCATAGCTTCATTCTCCTCAACAATACCACATCTAATCATGCCAGTTTGTAATTCCTGATAATATTCTTCTACAGAATTTTTCCCTTGTCTTAAACGCTGTAGTTTTTGAAGCAATTCACGTTGATAATATGGTGGAACCCAACGCGTACGCATAGCAGTTTTCAAAGCAGCCCAAGTAGTTGGAATAGGATATAATCTACAATGTTCAGACCACCATACACATGCAAAACTAGTGAAAACACAAACGGCAGCAGCAACTCGTCTCTCCTCAGGATATTGTAAACATGTAAATCGTTGTTCAGTTTCTAACTCCCAAGTAAGATATATATCAGGAACATATCTACCCTCAAATGGTGGAATATTCAATTTCAGTTTAGGAATATGGACATCATCTCGTACCTGAGGTGGTGGTGCAGGCCTACCATTACGAATATATACCTGAGGTCGACCTGGTGGTGGTGGTGCTGGTGGCTGCACGTAGTTCGGATTTTGATCAACCTCATCCTCATAATCTCCCACATAATCATCATCCTCCTGGGTACCAGCAGCAGCAGTAGCAGGAGCCAAAGAAGCACCAACAGCAGTAGCAGCGGCACCAGAATTTTGTCCTGGCTCAATAGGAACACGCTGTGCTCGTCCATATTGATTCGGAAGGGGGCGTAGTTGTTGTTGTTGCAGAGGTGCGACAGGTGCAGCCGGTGGTGGAAGACGCGCAAGAACGTCTTCTCAAGGCCGGTAATCTTCTCCATGGCCTCTTCAAAATTGTTCAGCACATCTTGCACCTGTTTAGTCATCATTTGCTGAAACTTATCATGAAGCTCCTTGTTCGATAAGTTCTCCCAGTCAATCTCGTCGGCTTGTGATCCTGGCATGGTTAGCAGCAATAGAAACACACAAGAATATGATCCTACAGACTACTAACAAGTGGTGGTGGTGGGTGTCACAAATCCGTCAAGCAAAACTCAAATTCTTACCAGTTCTTACCCAGCAACAGGCGGTGATCGGCAACCGTTGTAGTCAAAACTCTCAAAGCTTGGATAGAGCGATTACCAGGGAGAGTCAAACGCACGACGTAGATGTATGTGGAGCTGGGAAGGCTTATAATATGGTAGCAAAAAGGGTCAGCAATAATCAATTCAGAGATGCAAAGTTGAATAAACGCTCAACGACGGTACTGTGCTGGTCCTAGGCTAGACTGTGCTAGAGACGCGAGCCTAGAACACCAACAAAATCACGGCGTGGCACGTAAACAAGGGAGGAGCACACTCTGAATTTTTTTTCTCTTTTTTTTGCACTTTTTTTTCCTCTCTCTTTTTTGCTCCGCAACAATTTTTTTTCGAAAAAGTCTACAAATGGTCTAAAAACTGCCTAGCCAGAATTTTCCAGACTTAGTTTTTTTTTTGAAATTGGAACTATTTTTCTTCTGCGGATGGCTCGGAAGTTGGGGAGTCCTTCTCCGTCACGACTCGGAGTATCGCGTGATCTGGAAATCGAGAACAATGCAACAATTACTAGACTCGGGCTAGGACTGGTGGCGGAGATGAATCTGGTGGAACTCGGACTTGTGGCGGAGATGAATCTGGTGGAACACAGACAGGTGGCGGATATATGTTGCAGGTGAACTCGGATTAGCGTGATGGCGGCGGATATGTGGTGGCGTATATGGATTCGGATTGGCGGTGAATATGTGGTGGTGGTATATGGCAACAGCGACGATGATGATGCGGTGGTGATATTGTTGGGGAACGTTGCAGAAAATTAAAATTTTTCCTACGGTTCCACCAAGATCCATCTATGAGTTCTTCTAAGCAACGAGTCAAGAGAGAGAGTTTGCATCTACATACCACTTGTAGATCGCGTGCGGAAGCTTGCAAGGTGATGATGTAGTCGTACTCGACGTGATTCGAATCACCGATGACCAAGTGCTGAACGGACAGCACCTCCGCGTTCAACACACGTACGGGACGGGAGACGTCTCCTCCTTCTTGATCCAGCAAGGGGGAAGGAGAGGTTGAGGAAGACAGCTCCACCGGCAGCACGACGGCGTGGTGATGGTGGAGAGGCAGTACTCCGACAGGGCTTCGCCAAGCACACAACGGAGGAGGAGAGGTGTTGGGGAGGGGAGGGCTGCGCCTTGGAGGGTGGTGCGGCTGCCCTCCCCTCACCCCTCTATTTATAGGGGGAAGGGAGAAGGGGGCCGGCCCCCTAGAACCCATCT
>NW_025231415.1:0-2729 GCF_018294505.1 Triticum aestivum | reverse complement strand
CAAGGGGGGCGCCCCCTCTAGGGTTCCCCCTCAACCCTAGGCGCATGGGCCCAAGGGAGGGGGGTGCGGCCAGCCCACCAGGGGCTGGCTTCCTGCCCCACGCAGCCCATGTGGCCCCCCGGGAGGGGTGGCCCCTCCCGGTGGACCCCCGGAACCCTTCCGGTGGCCCCGGTACAATACCGGTATGACCCCGAAACTTCCCGGTGTCCGTTTGACAACTTCCCATATATAAATCTTTACCTCCGGACCCTTCCGGATCTACTCGTGACGTCCAGGATCCCATCCAGGACTCCGAACAACATTCGGTAGTCACATACTAGTCTTCCTAATAACCCTAGCGTCACCGAACCTTAAGTGTGTAGACCCTACGGGTTCGGGAGACATGCAGACATGACCGAGACGCTCTCAGTCAATAACCCACAGCGGGATCTGGATACCCATGATGGCTCCCACATGCTCCTCGATGTTGTCATCGGATGAACCACGATGTCGAGGATTCGATCAAACCCTGTATGCAATTCCCTTTGTCAATCGGTACGTTACTTGCCCGAGACTCGATCGTCGGTATCCCAATACCTTGTTCAGTCTCGTTACCGGCAAGTCACTTTACTCGTACCGTAATGCATGATCCCGTGTCCAACACCTTGGTCACATTGAGCTCATAATGATGATGCATTACCGAGTGGGCCCAGAGATACCTCTCCGTCATACGGAGTGACAAATCCCAGTCTCGATCCGTGTCAACCCAACAGCTACTTTCGGAGATACCTGTAATGCACCTTTATAGTCACCCAGTTACGTTATGACCTTTGATACACCCAAGGCACTCTTACGGTATCCGGGAGTTACACGATCTCATGGTCGAAGGAAGAGATACTTGACACTGGCAAAGCTCTAGCAAAACGAACTACACGATCTTTTGTGCTATGCTTAGGATTGGGTCTTGTCCATCACATCATTCTCCTAATGATGTGATCCCGTTATCAACGACATCCAATGTCCATAGTCAGGAAACCATGACTATCTGTTGATCACAACGAGCTGGTCAACTAGAGGCTCACCAGGGACATATTGTGGTCTAAGTATTCACACGTGTATTACGATTTCCGGATAATACAGTTATAGCATGAATAAAAGACATTTATCATGAACATTGAAATATAATAATACTTTTATTATTGCCTCTAGGGCATATTTCCAACAGTCTCCCACTTGCACTAGAGTCACCAATCTAGTTACATTGTGATGAATCGAACACCCATAGAGTTCTGGTGTTGATCATGTTTTGCACGCGAGAGAGGTTTAGTCAGCGGATCTGCGACATTCAGATCTGTGTGCACTTTGCAAATCTCTATGTCTCCATCTTGAACATTTTCACTGATGGAGTTGAAACGACACTTGATGTGCCTGGTCTTCTTGTGAAACCTGGGCTCCTTGGCGAGGGCAATAGCTCCAGTGTTGTCATAGAAGAGTTTGATCGGCCCCGACGCATTGGGTATGACTCCTAGGTCGGTGATGAACTCCTTCACCCAAATCGCTTCATGCGCTGCCTCCGAGGCTGCCATGTACTCCGCTTCACACGTAGATCCCACCACGACGCTCTGCTTGCAGCTGCACGAGCTTACTGCTCCACCATTCAACATATACACGTATCCGGTTTGTGACTTAGAGTCATCCAGATCTGAGTCGAAGCTAGCGTCGACGTAACCCTTTACGACGAGCTCTTCGTCTCTTCCATAAACGAGAAACATGTCCTTCGTCCTTTTCAGGTACTTCAGGATATTCTTGACCGCTGTCCAGTGTTCCTTGCCGGGATTACTTTGGTATCTCGCTACCAAACTTACGGCAAGGTTTACATCGGGTCTTGTACACAGCATGGCATACATAATAGATCCTATGGCTGAAGCATAGGGGATGACACTCATCTCTTCTTTATCTTTTGCCGTGGTCGGTGACTGAGCCGAGCTCAATCTCACACCTTGTAACATAGGCAAGAACCCCTTCTTGGACTAATCCATTTTGAACCTCTTCAAAATCTTATCAAGGTATGTGCTTTGTGAAAGACCTATGAGGCGTCTCGGCAGCTTCTCCAAGGTCCTTCATTGAAAAACACTTATTCAAGTAGGCCTTAATGCTGTCCAGAAATTCTATATTATTTCCCATCAAGAGTATGTCATCTACATATAATATGAGAAATGCTACAGAGCTCCCACTCACTTTCTTGTAAACGCAGGCTTCTCCATAAGTCTGCACAAACCCAAACGCTTTGATCATCTCATCAAAGCGAATGTTCCAACTCCGAGATGCTTGCACCAGTCCATAAATGGATCGCTGGAGCTTGCATACTTTGTTAGCGTTCCGAGGATCGACAAAACCTTCTGGCTGCATCATATACAGTTCTTCCTTAAGATGCCCGTTAAGGAATGCTGTTTTGACGTCCATCTGCCATATCTCATAATCATAGTATGCGGCAATTGCTAACATGATTCGGACGGACTTCAGCTTCGCTACGGGAGAGAAAGTCTCGTCGTAGTCAATCCCTTGAACTTGTCGATAACCCTTAGCGACAAGTCGAGCCTTATAGATGGTAACATTTCCATCCGCGTCCGTCTTCTTCTTAAAAATCCATTTGTTTTCTATCGCTCGCCGATCATCGGGCAAGTCTGTCAAAGTCCATACTTTGTTTTCATACATGGATTCTATCTCGGATTTCATGGCTTCAAGCCATT
>NW_025231414.1:9363-11403 GCF_018294505.1 Triticum aestivum | reverse complement strand
CAGCAAAAACTGGACGCACTTCGTGTACAAACTGGACAATCTCTTTCGAAGTATCAGGGTTTCTGACGAGAACTCATCTGTTACATGGGCACTTCATTTTTTAAACTTATTACAACTCCAGACTTTTTTGCGTTCCGTACGCACCATTCAAAGCGACGTCATCAATTTTCAAAACTTACTGACATCATTTGCTATTTTTTAGTCATTTACCGATTTGTTTAGAGAGCTAAATGACCGTGAAATTGAAAATCACTACAAAATGAACTCTGAAAATGTCAAAACTTGGCATGGTATCATCATTTCACCCACATAGCATGTGCAAAAGAGTAGAGAGGGTTACGGCAAAAACTGGATGCACTTCGTGTACAAACTGGACAATCTCTTTCGGAGTATCAGGGTTTCGGACGAAACTCATCTGTTACACTAGCACTTCATTTTTTTAAACTTATTACAAAAATAGACTTTTTTGCGTTCCGTACGCACCACTCAAAGCGACGTTATCAATTTTCAACACTTTCTGACATCATTTGCTATTTTTCAGTCATTTACCGATTTGTTTAGAGAGCTAAATGACCGTGAAATGAAAATCACAACAAAATGAAATATGAAAATGTCGAAACTTGTCATGGTATCATCATTTCACCCACATAGCATGTCCAAAAGAGTAGAGAGGGTTACAGCAAAAAATGGACGCACTTCGTGTACAAACTGGACAATCTCTTTTAAAGTATCAGGATTTCTGACGAGAACTCATCTGTTACATGGGCACTTCATTTTTTTAAACTTATTACAACTCCAGACTTTTTTGCGTTCCGTACGCACCATTCTTAGCGACGTCATCAATTTTCAAAACTTACTGACATCATTTGCTATTTTTTAGTCATTTACCGATTTGTTTACAGAGCTAAATGACTGTGAAATTGAAAATCACTACAAAATGAACTCTGAAAATGTCGAAACCTGGCATGGTATCATCATTTCACCCACATAGCATGTGCAAAAGAGTAGAGAGGGTTACGGCAAAAACTGGACGCACTTCGTGTACAAACTGGACAATCTCTTTCGGAGTATCAGGGTTTCTGACGAGAACTCATCTATTACACTGGCACTTCATTTTTTAACCTTATTACAACTCCAGACGTTTTTGCGTTCCGTACGCACCATTCAAAGCGACATCATCAATTTTCAACACTTTCTGACATCATTTGCTATTTTTCTGTCATTTACCGATTTGTTTAGAGAGCTAAATGACCGTGAAATGGAAAATCACTAGAAAATGAAATATGAAAATGTCGACACTTGGCATTGTATCATCATTTCACCCACATAGCATGTGCAAAACATTAGAGAGGGTTACGGCAAAAACTGGACGCACTTCGTATACAAACTGGACAATCTCTTTCGGAGTATCAGGGTATCGGACGAGAACTCATCTGTTACACTGGCACTTCATTTTTTTCAACTTATTACAACTCCAGACTTTTTTTTGCGTTCCGTACGCACCATTCAAAGCGACGTCATCAATTTTCAACACTTTCTGACATCATTTGCTATTTTTCAGTCATTTACAAATTTGTTTAAAGAGCTAAATGACCGTGAAATTGAGAATCACTACAAAATGAAATATGAAAATGTCGGAACTTGGCATGGTATCATCATTTCACCCACATAGCATGTGCAAAAGAGTAGAGAGGGTTACGGCAAAAACTGGATGCACTTCGTGTACAAACTGGACAATCTCTTTCGAAGTATCTGGGTTTCTGACGAGAACTCATCTGTTACATGGGCACTTCATTTTTTTAAACTTATTACAACTCCAGACTTTTTTGCGTTCCGTACGCACCATTCAAAGCAATGTAATCAATTTTCAAAATTTTCCGACATCATTTGCTATTTTTTTAATCATTTACCGATTTGTTTACAAAGTTAAATGACCGTGAAATTGAAAATCACTACAAAATGAACTCTGAAAATGTCGAAACTTGGCATGGTATCATCATTTCACCCACATAGCATGTGCAAAAGAGTAGAGAGGGTTAC
>NW_025231414.1:5991-9159 GCF_018294505.1 Triticum aestivum | reverse complement strand
GGTATCATCATTTCACCCACATAGCATGTGCACAAGAGTAGAGAGGGTTACGGCAAAAACTGGATGCACTTCATGTACAAACTGGACAATCTCTTTCGGAGTATCAGGGTTTCGGACGAGAACTCATCTGTTACATTAGCACTTCATTTATTTAAACTTATTACAAAAATAGACTTTTTTTGCGTTCCGTACGCACAATTCAAAGCGACGTCATCAATTTTCAACACTTTCTGACATCATTTGCTATTTTTCAGTCATTTACAGATTTGTTTAAAGAGCTAAATGACCGTGAAATAGAAAATCACTACAAAATGAACTGTGAAAATGTCGAAACTTGGCATGGTATCATCATTTCACCCACACAGCATGTGCAAAAGAGTAGAGAGGGTTACGGCAAAAACTGGACGCACTTCGTGTACAAACTGGACAATCTCTTCCGAAGTATCAGGGTTTCTGACGAGAACTCATCTGTTACATGGGCACTTCATTTTTTAAACTTATTACAACTCCAGACTTTTTTGCGTTTCGTACGCACCATTCAAAGCGACGTCATCAATTTTAAAAACTTACTGACATCATTTGCTATTTTTTAGTCATTTACCGATTTGTTTAGAGAGCTAAATGACCGTGAAATTGAAAATCACTACAAAATGAACTCTGAAAATGTCAAAACTTGGCATGGTATCATCATTTCACCCACATAGCATGTGCAAAAGAGTAGAGAGGGTTACGGCAAAAACTGGATGCACTTCGTGTACAAACTGGACAATCTCTTTCGGAGTATCAGGGTTTCGGACGAGAACTCATCTATTACACTAGCACTTCATTTTTTTAAACTTATTACAAAAATAGACTTTTTTTGCGTTCCGTACGCACCATTCAAAGCGACGTCATCAATTTTCAACACTTTCTGACATCATTTGCTATTTTTCAGTCATTTACCGATTTGTTTAGAGAGCTAAATGACCGTGAAATGAAAATCACAACAAAATGAAATATGAAAATGTCGAAACTTGGCATGGTATCATCATTTCACCCACATAGCATGTCCAAAAGAGTAGAGAGGGTTACGGCAAAAACTGGACGCACTTCGTGTACAAACTGGACAATCTCTTTTAAAGTATCAGGATTTCTGACGAGAACTCATCTGTTACATGGGCACTTCATTTTTTTAAACTTATTACAACTCCAGACTTTTTTGTGTTCCGTACGCACCATTCAAAGCGACGTCATCAATTTTCAAAACTTACTGACATCATTTGCTATTTTTTAGTCATTTACCGATTTTTTTACAGAGGTAAATGACCGTGAAATTGAAAATCACTACAAAATGAACTCTGAAAATGTCGAAACTTGGCATGGTATCATCATTTCACCCACATAGCATGTGCACAAGAGTAGAGAGGGTTACGGCAAAAACTGGATGAACTTCATATACAAACTGGACAATCTCTTTCGGAGTATCAGGGTTTCGGACGAGAACTCATCTGTTACATTAGCACTTCATTTTTTTAAACTTATTACAAAAATAGACTTTTTTTGCATTCTGTACGCACAATTCAAAGCGACGTCATCAATTTTCAACACTTTCTGACATCATTTGCTATTTTTCAGTCATTTACAGATTTGTTTAAAGAGCTAAATGACCGTGAAATTGAAAATCACTACAAAATGAACTCTGAAAATGTCGAAACTTGGCATGGTATCATCATTTCACCCACATAGCATGTGCAAAAGAGTAGAGAGGGTTACGGCAAAAACTGGACGCACTTCGTGTACAAACTGGACAATCTCTTTCGGAGTATCAGGGTTTCGGACGAGAACTCATCTATTTCACTGGCACTTCATTTTTTTAAACTTATTACAACTGCAGAAGTTTTTGCGTTCCGTACGCACCATTCAAAGCGACGTCATCAATTTTCAACACTTTCTGACATCATTTGCTATTTTTCTGTCATTTACCGATTTGTTTAGAGAGCTAAATGACCGTGAAATTGAAAATCACTACAAAATGAAATATGAAAATGTCGGAACTTGGCATGGTATCATCATTTCACCCACATAGCATGTGCAAAAGAGTACAGAGGGTTACAGAATAAACTGGACGCACTTCGTGTACAAACTGGACAATCTCTTTCGGAGTATCAGGGTTTCTGACGAGAACTCATCTATTACACTGGCACTTCATTTTTTTAAACTTATTACAAAAATAGACTTTTTTTGCGTTCCGTACGCACAATTCAAAGCAACGTCATAAATTTTCAACACTTTCTGACATCATTTGCTATTTTTCAGTCATTTACAGATTTGTTAAAAGAGCTAAATGATCGTGAAATTGAAAATCACTACAAAATGAACTCTGAAAATGTCGAAACTTGGAATGGTATCATCATTTCACCCACATAGCATGTGCAAAAGAGTAGAGAGGGTTACGGCAAAAACTGGACGCACTTCGTGTACAAACTGGACAATCTCTTTCGGAGTATCAGGGTTTCTGACGAGAACTCATCTATTACACTGGCACTTCATTTTTTTAAACTTATTACAAAAATAGACTTTTTTTGCGTTCCGTACGCACCATTCAAAGCGACGTCATCAATTTTCAACACTTTCTGACATCATTTGCTATTTTTCAGTCATTTACCTATTTGTTTAGGGAGCTAAATGACCGTGAAATGAAAATCACAATAAAATGAAATATGAAAATGTCAAAACTTGGCATGGTATCATCATTTCACCCACATAGCATGTCCAAAAGAGTAGAGAGGGTTACGGCAAAAACTGGACGCATTTCGTGTACAAACTGGACAATCTCTTCCGAAGTATCAGGGTTTCGGACGAGAACTCATCTGTTACACTGGCACTTCATTTTTTTAAACTTATTACAACTCCAGACTTTTTTGCGTTCCGTACGCACCATTCAAAGCGACGTCATCAATTTTCAAAACTTTCAGACATCATTTGCTATTTTTTAGTCATTTACCGATTTGTTTGGAGAGCTTAATGACCGTGAAACTGAAAATCACTACAAAATGAATTATGAAAATGTCGAAACTTGGCATGGTATCATAATTTCACCCACATAGCATGTGCAAAAGAGTAGAGAGGGTTACGGCAAAAACTGGACGCACTTCGTGTACAAACTGGACAATCTCTTTCGGAGTATCA
>NW_025231414.1:5258-5981 GCF_018294505.1 Triticum aestivum | reverse complement strand
ACTTGGCATGGTATCATCATTTCACCCACATACCATGTGCAAAAGAGTAGAGAGGGTTACAGAAAAAACTGGACGCACTTCGTGTACAAACTGGACAATCTTTCGAAGTATCTGGGTTTATGACGAGAACTCATCTGTTACATGGGCACTTCATTTTTTAAACTTATGACAACTCCAGACTTTTTTGCGTTCCGTACGCACCATTCAAAGCAACGTAATAAATTTTCAAAATTTTCCGACATCATTTGCTATTTTTTTAGTCATTTACCGATTTGTTTACAAAGCTAAATGACCGTGAAATTGAAAATGACTACAAAATGAACTCTGAAAATGTCGAAACTTGGCATGGTATCATCATTTCACCCACATAGCATGTGCAAAAGAGTAGAGAGGGTTACGGCAAAAACTGGACGCACTTCGTGTACAAACTGGACAATCTCTTTCGGAGTATCAGGGTTTCTGACGAGAACTCATCTATTACACTGGCACTTCATTTTTTTAAACTTATTACAGCTCCAGAAGTTTTTGCGTTCCGTACGCACCATTCAAAGCGACGTCATCAATTTTCAACACTTTCTGACATCATTTGCTATTTTTCTGTCATTTACCGATTTGTTTAGAGAGCTAAATGACCGTGAAATTGAAAATCACTACAAAATGAAATATGAAAATGTCGGAACTTGGCATGGTATCATCATTTCACCCACATAGCATGTGCAAAAG
>NW_025231414.1:2823-5248 GCF_018294505.1 Triticum aestivum | reverse complement strand
ACTTGGCATGGTATCATCATTTCACCCACATACCATGTGCAAAAGAGTAGAGAGGGTTACAGAAAAAACTGGACGCACTTCGTGTACAAACTGGACAATCTTTCGAAGTATCTGGGTTTATGACGAGAACTCATCTGTTACATGGGCACTTCATTTTTTAAACTTATGACAACTCCAGACTTTTTTGCGTTTCGTACGCACCATTCAAAGCAACGTAATCAATTTTCAAAATTTTCCGACATCATTTGCTATTTTTTTTAGTCATTTACCGATTTGTTTACAAAGCTAAATGAACGTGAAATTGAAAATGACTACAAAATGAACTCTGAAAATGTCGAAACGTGGCATGGTATCATCATTTCACCCACATAGCATGTGCAAAAGAGTAGAGAGGGTTACGGCAAAAACTGGACGCACTTCGTGTACAAACTGGACAATCTCTTTCGGAGTATCAGGGTTTCTGACGAGAACTCATCTATTACACTGGCACTTCATTTTTTTAAACTTATTACAACTCCAGAAGTTTTTGCGTTCCGTACGCACCATTCAAAGCGACGTCATCAATTTTCAACACTTTCTGACATCATTTGCTATTTTTCTGTCATTTACCGATTTGTTTAGAGAGCTAAATGACCGTGAAATTGAAAATCACTACAAAATGAAATATGAAAATGTCGGAACTTGGCAGGGTATCATCATTTCACCCACATAGCATGTGCAAAAGAGTAGAGAGGGTTACGGCAAAAACTGGACGCACTTCGTGTACAAACTAGACAATCTCTTTCGGAGTATCAGGGTTTCGGACGAGAACTCATCTATTACACTGGCACTTCATTTTTTTAAACTTATTACAACTCCAGACTTTTTTGCGTTCCATACGCACCATTCAAAGCGACGTCATCAATTTTCAACACTTTCTGACATCATTTGCTATTTTTCAGTCATTTACCGATTTGTTTAGAGAGCTAAATGACCGTGAAACTGAAAATCACTACAAAATGAAATATGAAAATGTCGAAACTTTGCATGGTATCATCATTTCACCCACATAGCATGTGCAAAAGAGTAGAGAGGGTTACAGAATAAACTGGACGCACTTCGTGTACAAACTGGACAATCTCTTTCGGAGTATCAGGGTTTCTGACGAGAACTCATCTATTACACTGGCACTTCATTTTTTTAAACTTATTACAAAAATAGACTTTTTTTGCGTTCCGTACGCACCATTCAAAGCGACGTCATCAATTTTCAACACTTTCTGACATCATTTGCTATTTTTCAGTCATTTACCTATTTGTTTAGGGAGCTAAATGACCGTCAAATGAAAATCACAATAAAATGAAATATGAAAATGTCAAAACTTGGCATGGTATCATCATTTCACCCACATAGCATGTCCAAAAGAGTAGAGAGGGTTATGGCAAAAACTGGACGCACTTCGTGTACAAACTGGACAATCTCTTCCGAAGTATCAGGGTTTCTAACGAGAACTCATTTGTTACATGGGGACTTCATTTTTTTAAACTTATTACAAGTCCAGACTTTTTTGCGTTCCGTACGCACCATTCAAAGCGACGTCATCAATTTTCAAAACTTTCAGACATCATTTGCTATTTTTTAGTCATTTACCGATTTGTTTGGAGAGCTTAATGACCGTGAAACTGAAAATCACTACAAAATGAATTATGAAAATGTCGAAACTTGGCATGGTATCATAATTTCACCCACATAGCATGTGCAAAAGAGTAGAGAGGGTTACGGCAAAAACTGGACGCACTTCGTGTACAAACTGGACAATCTCTTTCGGAGTATCAGGGTTTCGGACGAGAACTCATCTGTTATACTGGCACTTCATTTTTTTAAACTTATTACAACTCCAGACTTTTTTGCGTTCCGTACGCACCATTCAAAGCGACGTAATAAATTTTCAAAATTTTCCGACATCATTTGCTATTTTTTTAGTCATTTACCGATTTGTTTACAAAGCTAAATGACCGTGAAATTGAAAATGACTACAAAATGAACTCTGAAAATGTCGAAACTTGGCATGGTATCATCATTTCACCCACATAGCATGTGCAAAAGAGTAGAGAGGGTTACGGCAAAAACTGGACGCACTTCGTGTACAAACTGGACAATCTCTTTCGGAGTATCAGGGTTTCTGACGAGAACTCATCTATTACACTGGCACTTCATTTTTTTAAACTTATTACAGCTCCAGAAGTTTTTGCGTTCCGTACGCACCATTCAAAGCGACGTCATCAATTTTCAACACTTTCTGACATCATTTGCTATTTTTCTGTCATTTACCGATTTGTTTAGAGAGCTAAATGACCGTGAAATTGAAAATCACTACAAAATGAAATATGAAAATGTCGGAACTTGGCATGGTATCATCATTTCACCCACATAGCATGTGCAAAAG
>NW_025231414.1:2472-2813 GCF_018294505.1 Triticum aestivum | reverse complement strand
ACTTGGCATGGTATCATCATTTCACCCACATACCATGTGCAAAAGAGTAGAGAGGGTTACAGAAAAAACTGGACGCACTTCGTGTACAAACTGGACAATCTTTCGAAGTATCTGGGTTTATGACGAGAACTCATCTGTTACATGGGCACTTCATTTTTTAAACTTATGACAACTCCAGACTTTTTTGCGTTTCGTACGCACCATTCAAAGCAACGTAATCAATTTTCAAAATTTTCCGACATCATTTGCTATTTTTTTTAGTCATTTACCGATTTGTTTACAAAGCTAAATGAACGTGAAATTGAAAATGACTACAAAATGAACTCTGAAAATGTCGAAAC
>NW_025231414.1:1079-2462 GCF_018294505.1 Triticum aestivum | reverse complement strand
ACGTAATAAATTTTCAAAATTTTCCGACATCATTTGCTATTTTTTTAGTCATTTACCGATTTGTTTACAAAGCTAAATGACCGTGAAATTGAAAATGACTACAAAATGAACTCTGAAAATGTCGAAACTTGGCATGGTATCATCATTTCACCCACATAGCATGTGCAAAAGAGTAGAGAGGGTTACGGCAAAAACTGGACGCACTTCGTGTACAAACTGGACAATCTCTTTCGGAGTATCAGGGTTTCTGACGAGAACTCATCTATTACACTGGCACTTCATTTTTTTAAACTTATTACAGCTCCAGAAGTTTTTGCGTTCCGTACGCACCATTCAAAGCGACGTCATCAATTTTCAACACTTTCTGACATCATTTGCTATTTTTCTGTCATTTACCGATTTGTTTAGAGAGCTAAATGACCGTGAAATTGAAAATCACTACAAAATGAAATATGAAAATGTCGGAACTTGGCATGGTATCATCATTTCACCCACATAGCATGTGCAAAAGGGTAGAGAGGGTTACAGAATAAACTGGACGCACTTCGTGTACAAACTGGACAATCTCTTTCGGAGTATCAGGGTTTCTGACGAGAACTCATCTATTACACTGGCACTTCATTTTTTTAAACTTATTACAAAAATAGACTTTTTTTGCGTTCCGTACGCACAATTCAAAGCAACGTCATCAATTTTCAACACTTTCTGACATCATTTGCTATTTTTCAGTCATTTACAGATTTGTTTAAAGAGCTAAATGACCGTGAAATTGAAAATCACTACAAAATGAACTCTGAAAATGTCGAAACTTGGCATGGTATCATCATTTCACCCACATAGCATGTGCAAAAGAGTAGAGAGGGTTACGGCAAAAACTGGACGCACTTCGTGTACAAACTGGACAATCTCTTTCGGAGTATCAGGGTTTTGGACGAGAACTCATCTGTTATACTAGCACTTCATTTTTTTAAACTTATTACAACTCCAGACTTTTTTGCGTTCCGTACGCACCATTCAAAGCAACGTCATCAATTTTCAACACTTTCTGACATCATTTGCTATTTTTCAGTCATTTACCGATTTGTTTAGAGAGCTAAATGACCGTGAAATTGAAAATCACTACAAAATGAACTCTGAAAATGTCGAAACTTGGCATGGTATCATCATTTCACCCACATAGCATGTGTAAAATAGTAGAGAGGGTTACGGCAAAAACTGGACGCACTTCGTGTACAAACTGGACAATCTCTTTCGGAGTATCAGGGTTTCTGACGAGAACTCATCTGTTACACTGGCACTTCATTTTTTTAAACTTATTACAACTCCAGACTTTTTTGCGTTCCGTACGCACCATTCAAAGCGACGTCATCAATTTTCACCACT
>NW_025231414.1:521-1069 GCF_018294505.1 Triticum aestivum | reverse complement strand
TCCAGACTTTTTTGCGTTCCGTACGCACCATTCAAAGCGACGTCATCAATTTTCAAAACTTTCAGACATCATTTGCTATTTTTTAGTCATTTACCGATTTGTTTGGAGAGCTTAATGACCGTGAAACTGAAAATCACTACAAAATGAATTATGAAAATGTCGAAACTTGGCATGGTATCATAATTTCACCCACATAGCATGTGCAAAAGAGTAGAGAGGGTTACGGCAAAAACTGGACGCACTTCGTGTACAAACTGGACAATCTCTTTCGGAGTATCAGGGTTTCGGACGAGAACTCATCTGTTATACTGGCACTTCATTTTTTTAAACTTATTACAACTCCAGACTTTTTTGCGTTCCGTACGCACCATTCAAAGCAACGTCATCAATTTTCAACACTTTCTGACATCATTTGCTATTTTTCAGTCATTTACCGATTTGTTTAGAGAGCTAAATGACCGTGAAATTGAAAATCACTACAAAATGAACTCTGAAAATGTCGAAACTTGGCATGGTATCATCATTTCACCCACATAGCATGTGTAAAA
>NW_025231414.1:0-486 GCF_018294505.1 Triticum aestivum | reverse complement strand
AGTAGAGAGGGTTACGGCAAAAACTGGACGCACTTCGTGTACAAACTGGACAATCTCTTTCGGAGTATCAGGGTTTCTGACGAGAACTCATCTGTTACACTGGCACTTCATTTTTTTAAACTTATTACAACTCCAGACTTTTTTGCGTTCCGTACGCACCATTCAAAGCGACGTCATCAATTTTCACCACTTTCTGACATCATTTGCTATTTTTCTGTCATTTACCGATTTGTTCAGAGAGCTAAATGACCGTGAAATTGAAAATCACTACAAAATGAAATATGAAAATGTCGAAACTTGGCATGGTATCATCATTTCACCCACATACCATGTGCAAAAGAGTAGAGAGGGTTACAGAAAAAACTGGACGCACTTCGTGTACAAACTGGACAATCTTTCGAAGTATCTGGGTTTATGACGAGAACTCATCTGTTACATGGGCACTTCATTTTTTAAACTTATGACAACTCCAGACTTTTTTGCGTT
>NW_025231413.1:0-11403 GCF_018294505.1 Triticum aestivum | reverse complement strand
AACATAGCCACCTATTGCAGCACGACCATGGTGATGAGACATATGGTCTACTTGGAGCCACTGCCAACGTGGGAATGATTGATAATACCAACGTAGTTGCTGGAAACCAAGGAAACAACAATGTAGAAACCTACAGTGAGCAGAGGATGGAGACAAGGCGTACCAACTATCACCGTCTCCACAGAGAACAGATCCAACAACTTGAAGCGTACTATAATTACTCAATCATTGTTTCTTACCTATTGAAGATGATGTTTACTAATGCATTTTCATTAACGTCATCTGTAGTGTCTTCCGGGAAATCCCTTATCCTGATGAGAAACTCCGGAAGAGCCTTAGTGAGAGGCTTGGCATGAGTGCCCAACAGGTCAAGTTCTGGTTCCAAAACCATCGCAGCAACAGTAAGGTAAATACTATTCTTCTCCATGCTGAATAACATGAGATGTCACCACATGGGTCAGCTAAGACATGCAATTATGCAGATTTTTGCGGTTAAATAGTATAAACTCCAATGAACAAAGTAGCATTATTTGTCACCTGAACTCACAATGCCGTGGGTGAGGCTTTTTGGCGCTCTCGCTCAATGGAGAGAGAATTTTAAAAATAATAGAAAATCCAATTTTTTAGATTCAAAAATATCTGAAGATAAGTTCATAAGTAAGTATATAGATGTGTGTAAAACCTAATTTTGAAATACGTTTTGATGTGAGTTGTACGAAAAATCATGTATGTTAATAGTGAAGAGTATATGTGCTAGAAATACATTGTTTTGCTATTTTTGCATAACCATCTTAAAAATGTATTTCACCACGTAACTTTACACAGAACTAGTATTCATCGATAGGTATGTGCATATTATTGTCATGATTTTTTTTGAATTCAAATAATATGATTTTTGAAATTTTAAAATTGAGACTACATGAAGCTCGAGCTCCAATAGCAAATCCTACAATGTACTACGATGTTACCTTCGTGAACATGGGGTCATACTCTTATAATAACTGCTGAAATGATGCATTCACGAAATTAATAAATACAGGGCAAGACGCAAAGGCGGGAGACCACCACTCTTCAGTTAGAGAACCAGATGCTAAAATCTGACAGGCAAGCCATCATGTCGGCTATGGAAAATAGCACTTGCCTCAAATGCAGAGGGGCGGTGGTTCAAACTCAGGACACCTCAGAGCGCCAACGCTTGTTCAAGGAGAATATGAAGCTCAAGGATGAACTTAAGCTTGCCGCCACCCATCTTAAAGAGGTCTCCAACAAAATGGAATGTGGCCCCGATTGACCCGCAACTAACCACACTGTCTTTGGTCGTTTCCAACGTTATCCTGTCGCATGAACACTAGTTTTGCCTGATTCCTAGGCATGCAAATAATGCATCATGTTGTGTGTGTATGTGGACGACTTGGATGCTTGTTTATTTCTTTTGTAGGCTGTCATGGTTGCTTCGTGGGATGGCATGAGATCTAGCAATCATGGCAACAATGTATGGGTTGTGGAGTGAGTGGTTTTGGGATGGCATTGCCGTGAAGCTCAGTCCAATGCCCATCTTTTTATCTTCGAGTTTGTATCCAAACAGATCAAGTAGAGTCAAAATAATTAAAAAGGAGAAGAAGAATAATCAAAGCAGCATGTTGAATGTCACGCCATAATTTTCTATGTCTTCTAACATTTCTTCGCGTAAGTATTTCATTTATTGAGATACCTTTGTCAATGATCCTTTTTGGCAACGAATAATGATATCTGAACATTGATCACGTTCCGGAGCCATTGGGGAAGTGGATCGCAATAGTCATCTACCTCACAAACTCCCCGTTATATGCACCTGTCGAGTCATACGCGGAGCAGGATCAAGAGGACCCGTAATGAGCTACGGGTAGTGCAATATTTCGTGAAGGAGTCCATGGGATCTTATCTTGTTTGGGATGGTCATATTGAATGTGTATACAAACATTGCCAATAAAATTACACTTTGGACATATGTAGAAAGGTTACCACTAAGTTCAAAATATAATACTTAGCTTTGCTTATCTTACTGCAGCTGTCGACGAATGTAGTAACGACAACCCTTGTCCTTTTGGATGCACTTGTCAGAGTAGCATTGGAGGATACAGTATGCTTGCTGAGTAGAAAAAACCTGCAAGTCAATACTTGCAGCCCAGATATTGTCTTGATACTAGGTAACACAAAGGGAAATGAGATTTTATCTATCCCTCGACCTTCAAGTAAATTGATATTTGCTTTTGTCTAATGTTTCAATATATTTCATTGTCGTACCTCGTAATTGTCCTAGATGAGTTCCGAGATTTTACCACATAAGAAATAAGCCATACCGTGTGAGTTATCTGCCTAAACAAGTAATCATGTACATGCAATGCATGTAGATATTTGACAAGATAATAATTGCATTAGTCAATAGTATTGGGTAGATATTAACTGCACATTGATATTAGCCCGGATATAATTACTTGATTGGCACTAACACCGATATTAGGTTGTCTATTATTAGAGGATAATGGTGTAGAACATGTTTAGCGCTAAACACGGAGGCAATAAAGACAATTGGATAGACCAGGTTGAACGCTTGAATTAGTTTGATATCCACAACTTTCCCTTTTTGTATTGGTATAGATGATGCAAGAACGAAATGTATGGCTTGCAGCAGAGCTAATTTCCATGAAATTAACGCAATCTACCCTTTCTTTTCTTACGTGACAAAAGAACATATATAGCTATTCTGTTTCACGTAACAGAATATTATTCTGTTACCCTACTTGAACTGATGGTTTCAGGCGGTTGTACTGATGATTTTCATCTAGTCGAGCTGATCGTCTTTTCGTCGGAATGAGGCGTATAATATATCATTGGAAAGCTTTTGACATCTACATTATAAATATATAGGAATTTTTTGCAAAATCATCAAGGTTGAAGAGCAATTTTGAAAAAAACATTTTTTTTCAAAACCGAAAACGCGAATCGTATTTTGTACTCATTTTTCAAACGGTTAGCAAATAAGATGGCGTTGGAATGCTAGTAAAAATCCGCATCTTCCATATATCTACTGTTTTTCCAAATTATATAGAATTTAAAAGTAATTTAAAAAACTGTGAAATTCTGAGCGAAACGTATTTTCGTGAATTTTTGCAAACGGTTTGTCAAATTTGATTTTGAATGTGATTTCTTTAAAATTTTGTCGAAATGGGGCAAAGAATATACTGTTCGATAACTATCGAAAATGCGAAACTTATTCGTGTTGAACGTTTTCTCAAATTTGCAATCGTTGATGAGTAATTTTGAATACGGTGAGACACGTCGTGATGTTTTTCTGTAAAAAAAAGCAGAGTACTTGTACTTAACTATGTATGCGTCCGTACTGATTTATTTTTCACAGAGTAACTTCGAAAGGTTCCAAAAAAGGAGTACTTGGACGGATGTCCGTATGGATTTGTACTGAGCGTGTTTTCATAGACTAGACTTTTATTCTGTTTTTTCGGTATATGATTTTCCTCGTAACGTTTCAATGGTACACGATATCAGTCACCGAACTTGCATGGTTTATATTTTGAACTGAATCATATTTTTTGAAAGGAAAATTTTCATGTGTTTATTTTTCGAACTCAACTTTTTTTGCAACGATGTGTTAGAATATGTTTGTACTGATTTATGTGTGTCTTTGTACTGATATTTTTTTATAGAGTAGTTTTGAATGGTTCCGGAAAAATACTACTTGTACTGATGCCCATATAGATTTGTACTGAGCGTGTTTTCACAGACTAGATTTTACTGTTTATCTTTGATATGGTTTTCCTCGGATTACGGTATCATAGTCCTCGAACTTGCATTGGTATATACTATTGAGCTGAATGATATTTTCTCATAAAGAAAAGAGAAAAAAATCATGTGTTTCTTTTTGCAACAATGTTTTGGACTTCTCTCGTCTCAACTACTATTTTCCATTAACATAGGTTTATCATTTGATAAAAAAAGTTCTTACTAAACAAAATGTTCTGAAATTTTTCGCTGACAACACATGAACTTCTGAGTTCTCCCGATCATACAATATAGTACATAGAATAGATCATAATAACATTTATCACAAAAAAAGTGTTGAGCGGTCACTGCTCCATGTATCATCTTCAACTAATGGAAGTATGTCGTGCAGTACACCATCTCATGAAGATAGTGTGTTCATTGCCCAATGCTTCACAGATCCTTTTGTAAAATCAACATCCTCATCAACCTGTCACACAACATAGTAAATATTGTGAGCACAAAATAATACAAGTGAATAGATTATTTCTACTTATATGACTAGATTATTTCAACTACCTCGGGGTTGATCATGAACTTATAGAAGTAAAAAAAAAGATTGTAATTTTAAATGTGTTTTCTCATCCGAATTGACGGTGTCATCATCACTGAACTTGCATAGTTTATATAGTTTCACTGACTGAATTTCTTCGCAAGAAAAGTTTGTGGTTTGAACTTATATGCTAGTGACAAATTTTTTAGTAATGATGGAAGAGCTTGAACAATCCATAGACAGGAGAATTACGTTTTGAAAAGGATTTTGGTATGATCTATTTAACTAAAACCGCGTCAACTTTTTCAGAACGGTGGTAATAATATAGTACTGGAGGAATTTAGTTGAATGTTTTTCAATTTTAATGAACTTGCAGTTCTCTCGATTCTAAATTTCAGCTAATGAACTTGCAGTATAGGAGGACATACAAGCATAATCGAAACCTGCAGAAGTAACATGGTGTATCCTGATACATAGTACTGATGCTTTGGGAATTTTTGAACTGAGAAAAGAAGTGCATGCGGCTTGAGCATGAAGAGCAGAAGAACATGGGCTCACCAAGGAAGGAGGTAGATAGGTGACAACAGCATCAGTTCAAGATCGACATAGTAGTGGGAGAAGGGCCTTTTGAGGCCCGGATTGTCGAAATACTTCAGTTCGGGCTGGATTCATCAAAGATGTCAAGATTATAAGCAGTATAAGAACAACCAAGATTGAGAGAATACACTGAGCACCATGTCTAATTCTTATGTTAGTGGTTGGTCCAATAAAATTACGATGTCAATGCTTCCATAGAAGTAACAAGATGCAAGCTTAGTTCTTAGGTTACAAATTTTTAAATACTAGTACTGCTACCAGCATTTACAAATACTAGTGAACTTGAACTTGTGGTCTATCGAGATCTGAACTGATTGTGTTACAAGCACTAACACAAAATCTAATGAAGCTGGTATAAGTACATGTTAGAAACATAATCAAGTTCAGGTATATTAATTGGGAGAAGTTCAAAAAGAAACTTTTAAAACATTTGTATTAAAAAGAAAATGTTGTGATAATTCAATGCTAGGGTAGCAAAAAAAATAGAACATTACACAACATCGACAACTAGTGATAGTACAAAATGATTATACGCGCCACCAGAAGTGAGGATTTGAGCATAAGCCCAGACCAACGCGATACAAATGAACAGGGAGAATCGTTCCAGTATGGGGATCTCTCTTATCCGTACATTCTTCAGATACTGATAAGAAACAAGAAGGCAGTTAGCAATGCTGAACTTCTAATAAGGAATAATTTTAGTTTAACTGGCAAAGACTTGGATGATTAGAATTGCTTTTCAAACCTGGGAAAGCACAACAAAGAGGATTAACATTGGCAGGCCAACCTCAACGCATCTCCCAACCTGATATACACAATATCAAATAAGTACCAATGCTGAACGAAGTGTCATCTTTCTAAGAAAATGAAGAATCAGGTGCAAAGCAAGCCATACCACTAGGAATCCTCTTTCGAAGAAGCCAAAACTGAGCAGCGCAACCACCGGCGCCATTCCTAGTGGACTGAAGAATCTGAAAGTTACACCCAGGACACACATCCATCAGTAAACAAAATTGAACTAGTATGTAAATGCAGCACGCAACAAGTCACTACTAATCTATCTATATCTATCTATCTATACTTATACTAATTAGCGACTCCCTAAAAATTCCCACGTTAATCAGAATTTATGAGCTGTTAATCTGATGGATCCGTATTATTATGGTGTATACCCATAGACGCTCCAATACCAACATTCATTTGTTCGTTGTAAAATTTTTTAAATAAATATACGATCCTACAACTAACCCACCATTTCTTCCTTCCCTAAAGCGATCTCTATCACTTTTATAAGAACAAATCTTTCAATCTCTCACGTATATATATCCAAAGAGAAAAAAAACTCACATATCAATGACCTAACTCTTTGAATCTCTCATGTATGTCTCTCTCAAACTCCCACATCCCTCTAAAACTCTCGCAGAAAAAATCTGGCCAGATCCATGGAACAAATCTGTCACGTATATCTCTCAAACTCTCACGTCCCTCTCAAACTCTTACAGAGAAAATCTCCCCAGATCCATCGATGTTGCACGTGCATTGTCCAGCACCCCCTCTCGATGTGGTCCTCAACCTCAGGTTCCAGCGGCCAGCGGCGCGTGATGAGATGGAAGGAAGAATGCGCTACATGGATGTATATCTCTCAGGTAGTCAAGCCCTCATCTCTCCCGTCGGACATGAGCATGAACTTATGGCCCTGACATGTGTCAGTTCTAGAAAAAAATTTGTGTCCGGGTCTGATTGAGCTACAAGTTGCTAGATTTTCCTTTTCATCTCTCACTATACTTGGTTGATCATATCAATGGTGATCCCGGTTCACATGATTTTTTTTCCTTATACTAATATAAGATAAGATTACTTCCATCAACAGAGATTCCTGACGTCATATGCCTATCATCCTTAACTGGATATGCTTTCTCTATCCCTGCAAAGAAAATAAACTCCAAGATTGATTCGCGTGTCAAGCTTCTCCCAGAAGACTTCATCAAGCTTCAAGTTCAACCATGCCACATGCTGCCAGCCCGTTCCATGCAAGCAGTAGCAGCAGAAAGGGAGGAGCTTCACCATCCACACCTTCGATGAGGACGAATTAATCACCAGCTATGAGACTCCTCTCAACTGCTACGGTACTCCTCTCAACACAACAGAATATGTTTTTGAAATTGAAAGCAATAAAGAGATTGAACTCAATGATTCTATTGCTTGAGGTGCTCTCTTATACAGGTTTACACGAGCACCAGGCCATGCAACTATGTCCATCTCCTTGACGTGCAAACAACGCCAGGCTGACGAACCAGATCTTCATGCCGACAGGCGCCTTTGTGGTGCAGATCGTGGCATTGCCTCATGGGTAAGATGGACTGGCAGCGGCCAACTTCTACATACGGGCAGCCGGTGCGCGACATCCGTCTCTGGTATGTGGAGTACCATGTGTTGAGAAGTTTTGGTAATCGATTGGATTTCGTTTGTTTGTATGCCCGCTGCATACATATACATACAATCGAAACTATTAACAGGAGAAAGAATTATTATTTTCTAAATACAGATTAGCAAGCATGAACTGATGTACTACATATTCTATACACTTTTCTCATAGACATTGTAACAAACAAGAGTTAGAAATTTCTGACATAGCATATTGTGTGTTTTATTGTTCAGTTAAACACAGGACATTAACCACGTGCAGCATGTTTTATATTGAAGAAACAACGTGAAAATAATATTTTGTGGGGTTCTCAGATTTGCCAGCAGGTGCATTTATTAGCTTTGAGATATCGCAGGTTGCAATCTTAATTGTAATTGTACAGCTAATACATCAGTCTAACATGCACTAAGCCCCTGTCCTTTTGGATGTTCCAACTATCACTACTACATCTATCCATGGGACCCACTCGCTATCTGTATGAGGTATTGTGTGAACAAAACAACCACTGTTATGCTCAAGACACTCCACATCCATATTTCCAACTGTAAGTATGAAAGGAAATGTATTAGCAGTTTTCAATCAGACCATGCTAAGGATATGGCGATGCATTATTCTTCAGCAGTGAGGGGCCAATCAAGCTGCAACCCTTAATAAGACTGCACCTATATGTGCTACTAATATATCTTTTTCTAATGTGTCATTAATTTCTGCCCCCATTATAATATAGGTCACCATATATGTGCGATGGGGTCGGTAAAGCTGTAAATCTCGCTATCCCATGGACAAGGATAAAAATAGAACAAGGTGAGTATCGCTTCTTGATATGGTGCGTGTTAGTACTTCATATTGGATAGTAATTTTTTGTGTTTTAGTAAGTCTGATTTGTCTGTGTATTAAATAAGGAATTATCTGTACAAGAATTTCTCGGCTTGATTCTTTTAACAATGCATGCCTACAACTATCAATTATCAATAGCTGTAGTAAGCCAATGATCACCCAATGCACAAGATTTTTGTTTGCATTTGTATTATGGACAGCTGTAGATTCATGATTGGAATAGCCGAGTGCTCATAAAATGTCCCTTTTTAAGTTTTAACCAAGCGAGCACGGTTCGTCTGTGCAATAACAATTCAAAATATTGCTATGTAATCCATACGGCAATAAAAGTAAATTTGTCACCTAAGACTATCGTCTATGTAGTACATATATCTATCTTTTAAATTTATATGTATTACAACATGTGATTCATGTGCACAGATACTAATACCTTATATATAAGGTTCTTCGCTATTCAAAAAATGCTTTTCTGATGCTCTGGTTTTCTTCAAATTCCAAACCTATCAAGTCGTGGCGTTTGTTGAATCTCAAATTATTGGTTGTGTATTGCTTGATTGTTTCATTCACACCATTCCATCGTAAGTGTCAAGCGGATCAGATAACTGAGAATACTGTTCTTAATACTCTCACAAGAATGAACTATTTTACGGGAGAAATATTTATAGCAGTAAGGAAAATTTATAATTAGCTTAGCAGGCCATAGTTCATGCAATTTAACATTTTCCTACGGGACTATAGTTGGTACAAATGCTAACATTTTGAGACAATACATGTATAGATGTCCTAGCATATAAATATACAGACTAGACCTAACAAGTAAGGCAACTCTTTATACTTTTGAAATGAGATAAATAATAATTTGAAACTTTCTTATATATTATAAAGGAGAGTAAAACCGTATATAGAATTAAAGTGCACACTTACTATTTTTGGTGACATCTTATAACTATTGTGTTCTCACCCAACTAACTCATTAGTGGAAATGAATTCTCCTATGAATCCCCAAGTTCCGAATCCTTTAGAACTTTTCAAATGGACGACCAATATATAACTTTACGCAGAAAATAGTTATATGGTATATAGATTATCATGTAACAGTATTAAGTAACTAGGCCGAGCGAATGCACGGGTTGGCCACTAGTACAACTAGTACTTGACAGTGTGTGGTGGTACCTGGAGAAGATACCCCAGAGCTGGCTGTAACCAAGGATGATCCGAATACTGGAGGACACTATAACCGCCCCTTGTATGGCCCGCATGCTCTGGAGGAACCTCTGCTCAAAGATGGTTTTGATTAGACCATACCATTAAAGAATTTCTGAATGTGCGGATACTAGAAAGTGAAAGTGAACGAATGATTGCTCACCTCGTGCTCGTCAGGTATGGCCGCGAGCGACGAGTCCTGCACGATGGCCATCACCGGGATGAGGAAGGCGTAGGAGCCGCCTATGACCGTGGGCAGCTGCGTCCCGAAGAGCGACTGCAGCAGCGTGTTGATGCCGGTGACGAAGAGCAGCGTCTGCACCACCCTCACCCTGTCAACCTGCAACCCATCCGAGATGGCAAGCCGAGAACACCACCAGACATTGTTGGCACTGAAACTTGTGACGCCAGGCGCCAACCCATGGGGGGTGGCGCGAATCAAGAAACGCAGAGGCGCACTCACGTCGCTCCTGCCCATCATGGGCACCAGCACCGCCGGGATCATGACGGCCGTGCCCAGCGCCAGGATGTAGTGCTGGAAGTCAGCCTGTGCATTCGGTTTTTTCGGTTTGATTCGGTTCGGTTTATACGGTTTTTGGTTTATACGGTTTTTATACTTCGGTTTATACGGTTTTATACATAGATACGGTTCGGTTTCGGTAATAACCATTTAATTTCGGTTCGGTTTCGGTAATAACCAAAATAACCAAAGTTGACGCGAATTTTTGAACAACGCGTAATTTTTTTCCACATGATTCAATCTGTGTATGTAGGTTAGTTTTTTTTTTGAGAACTATGTACGTAGATTAAATCATTAGATGTTAGACCTGATTTGGTGGCATATATGTATGTACGACGTGCACTAGATTGAGGCATATAATGACCAATGAGGCGTTGACAGAGGGAGATGACTTTGTTCGTGAACCCAAGAAGAAAAAGCCCACACCAGATAACTTGGCAGAGACCGCGTCGCGGTCCTGCCAGTCATAATGAGTGTTTTAAGCTGGAACTGCCCGGGGCTTGGGAACCCCGAGGCAGTTCGGGAGCTTCGCAGTATAGTGAAGCTTGAAGACCCCTCCCTTCTCTTTGTAATGGAAACTAAAATCAAAGCAAAAAGAGTTGAGGATCTGAAGTTTACGCTTGGTTTTGCAGGCAGTTTTGCAGTTGACAGTGTTGGCCTTAGTGGCGGCATAGGTCTTTTTTGGTCCAGAGATGTGACCGTTGATTTGAAATTTTTTAGTAAGAATCATATTGATGTATTGGTTCATAGCAATAATCAGAACGCTTATGTTTGGCGTTTTACTGGTTTTTACGGAGCACCGCGAGCGGAAGAGAGACACCACAGTTGGCGGTTCTTGCGTACTTTGCATACATACCCCATAGTGCCTGGTTGTGCATGGGAGATTGTAATGAAACTTTGTATGCATGTGAGCACTTCAGCAGAGCAGCACGGTCTGAAACTCACATGAGATCATTCAAGGAGGTTGTGGATGACATCTCTTTCCAAGATCTAGGCTGGTCTGGTACGACCGACACATGCACTAGTAGAAAACAGGGCTTTCGTTCGGGCATGGCAAGCCCATTAGTCCCGGTTCAGTGGACCCATGGGGGCATTCGTCTCGGTTCGTGAGCCCAGGGGGCCGGCCGGGGCCTCGTGGGCATTGGTCCCGGTTCGTATGGAACCATTTGTCCCGGTTCGAGGCACGAACCGGGACTAATGGGCCTCGCTCCTGGCCCACAACCATTGGTCCCGGTTCTTGGCATGAACCGGGATAGAAGGCCCGGATTTAGTACCGGTTCTAGCCACGAACTGGGACAAATGAGCTGCCTATATATACCCCATCGCCGCAGCAGAGCACTCCACAGTGCTCTATTTTTTCTGGCCGTCGAGGGGAGGGCATTTGGGTGCTCTAGCTCACCTCCTATGCACATGAGGTGTTCGATGAAATGTCTGAGCCACACTAGTTAATCTTTCTCCTCTCGAAACTCGACCTCCGAGCTCCATTTCCCCCGAGATTTGTCTAGGTTTAGC
>NW_025231412.1:9746-11404 GCF_018294505.1 Triticum aestivum | reverse complement strand
TTTGCACGGCAACATCCGTCGGATTAGCATCACTTGCATTATGCTGACAAGATTTATGTCCCTCTCAATAAGCTCCCGGATGCGATTTTGCAGTTCTGGTACATCACCAGCGGGCCCCCAATTCCGTCCTACATCGGTCCAAGACGCCAACTGCGATGAAGGGCCTGAGCGGAACTCGGGGGCGGCTACCCACTTCGTGCCTCTGGGAGCTGTAACATAAAACCACCTCCGTTGCCATACATCGGATACTTCCGGGAAAGAACCCTCTGGCCATGGGGCATCAGCGTTCCTGCTTATTATGGCACCTCCTCACTCCGCATGTCGCCCTTCGATCATCTTCGGCTTCACATTGAAGGTCTTGAGCCATAAGCCAAAGTGTGGGTTGACATGGAGAAAGGCCTCGCACACGATAATGAACAACGAGATATGGAGGACGGCGTCTGGAGCAAGATCATGAAAATCCAAGCCATAGTAGAACATGAGCCCCCTCACAAAGGGGTCGAGGGTGAGGCCCAGGCCTCGGAGGAAGTGAGGGACAAACACGACGCTCTCATTGGGCTCCGGCGTGGGGATAACTTGCCCTGGAGCAGGAAGCCTGTGCTGGATATCGGCGGTCAGGTATCCGACCTCCCTAAGCTTAGTAATATCCTCCTCTTGGATCGAGGAGGCCACCCACCGGCCTTTTGCGTCGGATCCGGACATACTGGAGGATCTTGGGTGTTGGAGCTTAGGTTTTGAGTGCTGGAGCTTGAGGTGCGAGAAGGAGCAAGAGAGGTGGAAAAGAGGTGTAGGACTTGACCCCTTTATAAAAGGGATGAATATCAAGAGACCTCAGCGTGACCGCTTGGGACTTATCTAAAATACACGGAGTCATACCAATGGTCGCCGTGGGGTCACACACGCCCATATTGATGAAAGATCACGTAATAAGAGGAACACGATCTCTGCTTTGGCAGGACGTGCCAATGAAACCGCCTCTCAACGCGAGTCGAGGTGGGGCAGGAAACGCCGGTTCATGTTGCACCAGGACACGATGCAAGAGCACGACGTATGAAGATTGCCAGCAGAACAGATTCATGCTATGTTCCCTACAATGGTGCGTGAAGATCATTTTGCAGATCCGGACACGGTCTACGTGTTCGACAATAACCTTGGAGTATTCGAACGGAGGAACCCGCCTTGCAATGCCGAAGACAAGACTGCGTGCCGGACTCATCGTCATTGAAGCCTGGTTCAGGGGCTACTGAGGGAGTCCTGGATTAGGGGGTATCCGGACAGCCGGACTATATACATCGTCCGGACTATTGAAGCGTCAAGAAACAAGACTCAAGACTTTGGCTCGTGTCCGGATGGGACTCTCCTTTGCGTGGAAAGCAAGCTTGGCGATCCGGATATTACATTTCCTTCCTTGTAACCGACTCCATGTAAACCCTAGCCCTCTCCGGTGTCTATATAAACTAGAGAGGATGGTCCTTAGAAGGCCGATCACAATTACAATCATACCATCATAGGCTAGCTTCTAGGGTTTAGCATCTATGATCTCGTGGTAGATCTACTCTTGTACTACTCATATCTTCAATATTAATCAAGCAGGAAGTAGGGTTTTACCTCCATCGAGAGGGCCCGAACCTGGGTAAACATTGTGTCCCTTGCTTCCT
>NW_025231412.1:7923-8583 GCF_018294505.1 Triticum aestivum | reverse complement strand
GGACCCGAACCGGTGACATCGGAGATTTTACAAGCTCCGAGCACAATTCTGGGCTGGGATTCAAGTTTTAGCCCACCCGCCCACCACAATCAATACTCTCCAAGAAATTCAGGCCCTCCGGACATATACGACATGATTTATGTACGGCAGCAACCTCAGGGAACGGTCCATCACTTTTGGGCCAGGTTTCTACTTGTGAAAAACAAGATTAAAGATTGTTGCGACGATGATGCGGTCTCGGTTTTTCGTCACAATTGCGTGGATGGGGGAATTCGGAATGCCCTCGACCACCATCACGTACAGAGTTTCATGGAACTATCGCATGTAGTACGAAAATACTGCGCGATGGAAAGCACATGGAAGGCCCAAAAACCCAATTGGAACCCGCTGCCTTTAAGCAGTGCACTACCCGGGCAAAACGGGTACACCCTTATGGGGCATCCGATGATAAGCCCGTCGGCAAGAAAAACAAACCCTTCGCGGGACATAGGTCCATCCTCGACAAGCCCTATCAGATACATGCAATGCTGAGCACCGAACCAACTCACAGCCTTCGGGCATGCTGGGTACTCCGCCAAGTGGCTAAAAGCTGTGAGGCTATGCTCACTACCGTTACTCCAGAAAAGCATTCTCCAGAGGATGACGATCTTAATGTCTTTA
>NW_025231412.1:5336-7135 GCF_018294505.1 Triticum aestivum | reverse complement strand
ATCACGCAAAATCTATCTAGGAGAAGCATAGCAACGAGCGGGGAGAGTGTGTCCACGTACCCTCGTAGACCGAAAGCGGAAGCGTTTAGTAATGTGGTTGATGTAGTCGAACGTCTTCACGTTCCAACTGATCCAAGCAATGAATGTACGACACCTCCGTGTTCAGCACACGTTCAGCACGATGACGTCCCTCGAGTCTTGATCCAGTTGAGGCCGAAGGAGAGTTCCATCAGCATGACGGCATGGTGATGGTGATGATGAAGTAACCGACATAGGGCTTCAACTAAGCACTACGACGATATGACCGAGGTGTGTATCTATGGAGGGGAGCACCGCACACGGCTAAGAGAAGACTTGGTGTGTCTTTGGGGTGCACCCTCCCACGTATATAAAGGAGGGGGGGAGAAGGTGGCTGGCCCAAGGGGGCGCGCCAGGTGTGGGGAGTCCTACTAGGACTCCCTAGTCCAAGTAGGATTCCTTCTCCTTTTTCCTTTTTCTGGATAAGCAAAGAGGGAAGAGAGAATGAGTAGGAGAGGGAAAGGGGGGGCGCCCCCACCCCTTGTCCAATTCTGATTGGCAAGGGGGGGCACGCGCCACCTCTTGGTTGGCCCTCTCTCTTCTCCATAAGGCACATGATGGCCCATTAACTTTCCGGGGGGGTTCCGGTAACCCCCAGTTCTCCGAAACTTATCCGAAACTTCCCGAAACCATTCCGGTGTCCGAATATAACCTTCCAATGTATGAATCTTTACCTCTCGACCATTTTGAGACTCCTCATCATGTCTGTGATCTCGTCCGGGACTCTGAACAAACTTCGGTCATCAAATCACATAACTCATAATACAAATTGTCATCGAACGTTAAGCGTGCGGACCCTATGGGTTCGAGAACTATGTAGACATGACTGAGACACATCTCCGGTCAATAACCAATAGCGGAACCTGGATGCTCATATTGCCTCCTAAATATTCTACGAAGACCTTTATCGGTCAAACCGCATAATAACATACGTTGTTCCCTTTGTCATCGGTATGTTACTTGCCCGAGATTCGATCGTCGGTATCCTCATACCTACTTCAATCTCGTTACCGGCAAGTCTCTTTACTCGTTCCATAATGCATCATCCCATAACTAACTCATTAGTCACATTGCTTGCAACGTTTATAGTGATGTGAATTACCGAGAGGGCCCCGAGATACCTCTCCGATACCCAGAGTGACAAATCCTAATCTCGATCTATGCCAACTCAACAAACACATTCAAAGACACCTGTAGAGCATCTTTATAATCACCCAGTTATGCTGTGACGTTTGATAGCACACAAAGTGTTCCTTCGGTATTCGGGAGTTGCATAATCTCATAGTCAGAGGAACATGTATAAGTCATGAAGAAAGCAATAGTAATAAAACTAAACAATCATTATGCTAAGCTAATGGATGGATCTTTTCCATCACATCATTCTCTAATGATGTGATCCCGTTCATCAAATGACAACACATGTCTATGGTCAGGAAACTTAACCATATTTGATTAACGATCTAGTCAAGTAGAGGCATACTAGGGACACTCTGTTTGTCTATATATTCACACATGTACTAAGTTTCCCGTTAATACAATTCTAGCATGAATAATAAAAATTTATCATGATATAAGGAAATATAAATAACAACTTTATTATTGCCTCTAGGGCATACTTCCTTCAGTCTCCCACTTGCACTAGAGTCAATAATCTAGATTACAAAGTAATGATTCTAACTCTCGATCCAGCTAAGTGTCGAGGGAGAGCTTCGTCAGCACGA
>NW_025231412.1:0-3446 GCF_018294505.1 Triticum aestivum | reverse complement strand
TATCATTTCCGCTCAACAATATGGCATCCACATATAATATCAGAAATGCTACAGAGCTCCCACTCACTTTCTTGTAAATACAGGCTTCTCCAAAAGTCTGTATAAAACCATATGCTTTGATCACACTATATATCAAAGCATATATTCCAACTCCGAGAGGCTTGCACCAGTCCATAAATGGATTGCTGGAGCTTGCACACTTTGTTAGCACCTTTGGATCAACAAAACCTCCTGGTTGCATCATATACAACTCTTCTTTAAGATATCCATTAAGGAATGCAGTTTTGACATCCATTTGCCAGATTTCATAATCATAAAATGCGGCAATTGCTAACATGATTCGGACAGACTTAAGCATCGCTACGGGTGAGAAGGTCTCATCGTAGTCAACCCCTTGAACTTGTCGAAAACCTTTCGCAACAAGTTGAGCTTTGTAGACAGTAATATTACCGTCAGTGTCAGTCTTCTTCTTGAAGATCCATTTATTCTCTATTGCTTGTTGATCATCGGGCAAGTCAACCAAAGTCCACACTTTATTCTCATACATGGATCCTATCTCAGATTTCATGGCCTCAAGCCATTTCATGGAATCTGGGCTCATCATCGCTTCCTCATAGTTCGTAGGTTCGTCATGGTCAAGTAACATGGCCTCCAGAATAGGATTACCGTACCACTCTGGTGCGGACCTTACTCTGTTTGACCTACGAGGTTCGGTAATAACTTGATCTAAAGTTTCATGATCATCATCATTAGCTTCCTCAATAATTGGTGTAGGAATCACTGGAACTGATTTCTGCGATGAACTACTTTCCAATTCGGGAGCAGGTACAATTACCTCATCAAGTTCTACTTTCCTCCCACTCACTTCTTTCGAGAGAAACTCCTTTTCTAGATCCATTATTAGCAACGAATATCTTGCCTTTGGATATGTGATAGAAGGTGTACCCAACAGTTTCCTTTGGGTATCCTATGAAGACACATTTCTCTGATTTGGGTTCGAGCTTATCAGGTTGAAGCTTTTACACATAAGCATCCCAGCCCCAAACTTTAAGAAACGACATCTTAGGTTTCTTGCCAAACCACAGTTCAAATGGTGTCGTCTCAACGGATTTAGATGGTTCCCTATTTAACATGAATGCAACCGTCTCTAAAGCATAACCCCAAAATGATAGTTGTAAATCGCTAAGAGAAATCATAGATCGCACCATCTAATAATGTACGGTTATGACGTTCAGACACACCATTACTCTGTGGTGTTCCAGGTGGCGCGAGTTGCCAAACTATTCCACATTGTTTCAAATGAAGACCAAACTCATAACTCAAATATTCACATCCAGATCAGATCGTAGAAACTTTATTTTCTTGTTACGATGATTTTCCACTTCACTCTGAAATTCTTTAAACTTTTCAAATGTTTCAGACTTATGTTTCATTAAGTAGATATACCCATATCTTCTCAAATCACCTGTGAAGGTGAGAAAATAACGATACCCGCCGCAAGCCTCAACACTCATCGGACCGCATACATCCGTAGGTATTATTTCCAATAAGTCAGTTGCTCGCTCCATTGTTCTGGAGAACGGAGTCTTAGTCATCTTGCCCATGAGGCATGGTTCACAAGAATCAAGTGATTCTAAAAGCCCATCAGGATAAGTTTCTTCATGCGCTTTACACCAATATGACCTAAATGGCAGTGCCACAAATAAGTTGCACTATCATTATTAACCTTGCATCTTTTGGCTTCAATATTATGAATATCTGTATCACTACAATTGAGATTCAACAAAAATAGACCACTCATCAAGGGTGCATGACCATAAAAGATATTACTCATATAAATAGAACAACCATCACTCTCTGATTTAAATGAATAACCATCTCGCATCAAACAAGATCCAGATATAATGTTCATGCTTAACGCTGGCACCAAATAAAAATTATTCAGGTCTAAAACTAATCCCGAAGATAGATGTAGAGGTAGCGTGCCGACGGCGATCACATCAACTTTGGAACCATTTCCCACGCGCATCGTCACCTCGTCCTTAGCCAATCTTTGTTTAATCTGTAGCCCTTGTTTCGAATTGCAAATATGAGCAACGGAAATAGTATCAAATGCCCAGGCGCTACTACGAGCATTAGTAAGGTACACATCAATAACATGTATATCAAATATACCCACTCAACTCCATTGGCATTGAACTTTCATACAAAACCAACACCTTGGTTCTTCCGGTGCCTTCCTTAATTGCGTACAATTTCCTCGAATTGCTTACTCCCGGCAAGGCTCTTGTAAACACCTTTCTCTATGATTCCCTTCAATAAGCTATTTTCTTGCTCAAGTGTAACTTGGCTAAGAGAATCATTAGTGGAATCAAGAAAACTACTAGAAGCAACAATATTGGATTTAACATGATGATTGTTACTACTAGAGGAAGAATCCTTCTTGTTTTTGTTACTAGACTTGACTTGAGGCATGTAAGTACATAAGAGTAAAAGCTTGGCAATGTAAGAATAACTTTTCTTGCAAAGATCATCATTGATTGCCTTTAAGAACTCATGCTCTTGCTCAAAGTTGAGCTTTTCAAAGCGTAACTTCTCATGAGTCCTTCAAAGTTCTCGATGATCCCCTAAGATAGTTTCATGAGCTAACTTGAGAGTGTTTAGTTCTTTAGTTAAGAGCTCAATCTTCTCCTTATCATCGTCATTCATTTTATCTTGATTAGCATGATTAATTGACGTTTCATCATAGTATTCATCACTAGAGTTGTCAATAAGTAAATCATCATCACCTAACAAGTCATCTTCATCACTATTGAAATCAACATACTCAGGATGTGTTACCTTTGGGCCTTTAGCCATGAAGCATCTTCCAAGTACTTCATATGGTGAATCAAATATGTCGTGGGAGTTGGTTGAGACAAGTGCTAGACCGGCAACACCTTCATCTTGAGTATGTTCGGAGTCGGAGTGATAGCTTCTCTCGGAGTGATGTTCAGAGTCAGAATCGGATAACCATTCACCAACATGAGCTTGATGTCTTCGTTTTCTGTAGCTCCTTGATGACTTATCCTTCCTTTCCGAATCCTTGCTTCTCCGGGATGTTCTTCGTTCATAACGATCATCTCTACTCCTTCTCTCTCTTGGCGGTGATTCTTCTCTTCTTTTGTATGGAGCCGTACACTCATTGGAATAGTGTCCGGGTCTTCCACAGTTGTAGCAATTTCGCTCCCGACTGGAAGATCTTTTGTCATTGTATGACCTTGACTTGGAACTTCTTTCCTTGCTTCTACTCTTGTATAATTTGTTGAAGTTCTTCACCATTAGGCTCAATTCTTCATTGAAGGTTTGTTTCTCACTTGATGATGTGGGAGCTTCACATGAGGCTTTGTAAGCACCACTTGACTTGTTGTGCAGCTCCTCCTTATCCTTGAGTGACATCTCATGAG
>NW_025231411.1:10316-11406 GCF_018294505.1 Triticum aestivum | reverse complement strand
AAAACTGAATCATATAGTACATAATATGCATCGTCTCGAATAATATATAATCTTGAATACATCGTCTCGAATAATATATAATCTCGAATACATCGTCTCGAATAATATATAATCTCGAATACATCATCTCAAATAATATATAATCTCGAATACATCACTCGCTAGGTAGCTAATAAAGATCGAATACTATAGAAGAATCTAGGTCACTCGCGGTTCCTGGGCGCGGGCGGTGGACACCCAAAGACAAGGAACCATCACAGGATCATATCTCCGGTCATCTGCCCAAAGAACCTGCCAGGTATTGGAGAACCTGTCGTCCATAGCAGCCATGTAGCGATGGACGTGCTCGTCCTCCTCCCTGACACGGCGACGCACCACCTCATTCGGGGCCGGCTCCCTCTGCACCGAATGTGGCCCACGCGAAAGCCACCAAAGGAGATCAGGGTCGACGACGGGACCCGAGGCCGGGTTCCTCACCAAGCGTCGCGCCCCTCCAGGTAGCACCTCCCAGTGCCAGCCCGGCGGAGCCCAATCCCGGACATGGGTCCTCTGAAGCAGGACGTCGTCGCGAACGGGTCGATGGCGAGGATGCGGGCCGGGCATCGTCGACAACAAATACTATATGCCGCAAAAGTAAAGTAACATTTTTTAAATGATTGGATTGTGATTTCTTATATGCAAATTCTAAATTTTATAACTAAAAATATAATAAACTAAAAAAACATCGACCATATCTAAAACTAACATTTCTATAACTAAAATTGTATAACTAATTTTTCTTTAACATTTCCATATAACAAACATTTCTATAACATTAATACAGAAAAAACTAACATTTCTATATATAACTAACATTCCTATATAACTAACATTTCTATAACATTAATACAGAAAAAACTGAAAAAACTAATAACTAATAACTAATAACAGAAAAACTAAAAACTAAAAACTAAAAACAAAACAAAAATTGTGTATGTGTGTGTGTGGATGGTGTGTGTGTGTGTATGTATTGTGTGTGCAGGCGACGGCGACAGCGAGCCAAGGCGACGGCGTCGGCGGCGCGCGCGGCGGCTTCGATTGGAGGGAGAGG
>NW_025231411.1:6060-6858 GCF_018294505.1 Triticum aestivum | reverse complement strand
TTATGAACATATTTCTTTAAGACTCCCATGAACCTCTCTAAGGGGAACATATTGTGTAGAAATACAGGACCCAAAACACTAATCTCTTCGCATAGGTGAACTAGGACGTGCGTCATGATGTTGAAGAAGGATGGTGGGAACACCAACTCAAAACTGACAAGACATTGCACCAAATCATTCTCTAACCTTGGTATGATTTCTGGATCGATTACCTTGTGAGAGATTGCATTGAGGAATGCACATAGCTTCACAATGGCTAATCGAACGTTATCTGGTAGAAGGCCCCTCAATGCAACCGGAAGCAGTTGCGTCATAATCACGTGGCAGTCATGAGACTTTAGGTTTTGGAACTTTTTCTCTGCCATGTTTATTATTCCCTTTATATTCGACGAGAAGCCAGACGGTACCTTAATACTGAGCAGGCATTCAAAGAAGATTTCCTTCTCTTCTTTGGTAAGAGCGTAGCTGGCATGACCCCGATGTATGCCGTCTTTTCCATGCATACGTTGCTGGTCCTCCCATGCCTCAGGTGTATCTTTTTTCTTCCCATACACGCCCAAGAAGCCAAGCAGGGTCACGCAAAGATTCTTCGTCACGTGCATCACGTCGATTGCAGAGCGGACCTCTAGATCTTTCCAATAGGGCAGGTCCCAAAATATAGATTTCTTCTTCCACATGGGTGCGCGTCCGTCAGCGTCGTTCGGAACAGGTTTTCCGCCAGGACCCTTTCCAAAGACTACCTTCAAATCCTTGACCATATCATGTACATCAGCACCAGTACGGTGGCGAGGCTTCGTC
>NW_025231411.1:0-1854 GCF_018294505.1 Triticum aestivum | reverse complement strand
GCCGGCCCCGTCTGGCGCCGTAACGACGCCACCTCGGTCCCCTGGCGCTACGGCCTCCCCACCCTCCACTGCGGCCCCGTTTGCGGCTTGGTCCACCTCTCCCACAGCTGCCGTGGACGCTGCGGCGGCTTCGCTTTGTAGCGGAACCGGACTTGGCAGCTTGTTCCCCGACCCCGGCACGCCAACGTGATCACCGGGAAGTGGGTCTTCAAACACAAGCTTCGCCCCAGTGGCACCATTGACCACTATAAGGCGCGTTGGCTCGTTCGTGGCTTCCGGCAACGCGCCGGCGTGGACTTCACCGCCACCTTCGCTCCGGTTGTAAAGCCCGGGACGATTCACACTGTTTTATAGCTTGCGGTCACTCGTGCCTGGCCGGTTCATCAGATGGACGTCTCCAATGCTTTTCTCCATGGTCATCTCGAGGAGCAGGTCTTCTGTCAGCAGCCCACTGGGTTTGTTGATCCGCTCATTATATGGGCTCAAGCAGGCTCCTCGCGCCTGGTACCAGCTCATCGCAGCGTTTCTTCATCAACTCGGCTTCCGCTCTACACGCTCTGATGCTTCGCTGTTTGTCCATCGCCAGAGCACCGACACGGCGTATTTTCCCCTCTATGTTGCCGACATCATCCTGACAGCATGCACTTCTGAGCTCCTTCGCCGGCTTACTGATCGTCTTCGTGCTGAGTTCGCCATCAAGGACTTGGGCCCGTTGCACTACTTCCACGGTGTTGAGGTGGTGCACCGTCCTGATGGTTTCTTTCTTCATCAGCGGAAGTACGCTCATGAGCTCCTTGACCGTGCTGGAATGCTTAATTGCAAACCCGCGGCCACACCTGTTGACACGAAGGCCAAGCTCTCCGCTACTGATGGTTCTCCTGCTTCGGAGCTGCCTTCTACCGGTCCATCGTTGGTGCTCTCTAGTACCTCACTCTCACTCGACCGGAGCTTCAGTATGCGGTTCAGCAGGTCTGCCTTCATATGCATGCTACTCGAGACGATCACTGGACTGTTGTCAAGTGGATTCTCCGCTACATCCGTGGTGCTATGGATCTCGGTCTCACTCTGCGCGCCTCCACCGCCACTGATCTGGTCGCCTTCTCCGACGCTGACTGGGCTGGCTGCCCGGACACTCGCCGATCCACTTCGGGCTATTGCATCTTCCTTGGACCGTCCCTGGTGTCGTGGTCATCCAAGCGGCAGCCCACGGTCTCTCGGTCTAGTGCCGAGGCTGAGTATCGCGCTGTGGCCAACATTGTTGCTGAGTGTTCCTGGCTTCGTCAGCTTCTTCACGAGCTCTAGTGTCCTGTTGATAAGGCCACGGTGGTCTACTGCGACAACGTCTCCGCCGTCTACCTCTCCGCCAATCCGGTTCATCATCGCCGCACCAAGCACATTGAGCTTGATATCCATTTTGTTCGGGATCAGGTTGCTCTTGGCCATGTTCGTGTTCCACACGTTCCCACCTCCCAACAATTTGCCGATATCATGACCAAAGGTTTGCCTACGACGTCTTTTAAGGAGTTCCGGTCCAGTTTCTGTGTCAGCAATGGTGTCGCTTCGACTGGGGGGGGGGTTGAGTATGTGTACTTAGCACGTGTATTCTTGTACTCCAAGTCTTCCTCCTTGTGTATAGTTGAGGATATGACTGGCCTATGTACTATATATATATATATATATGCATATGCACCCAATCAATACATTGAGAGTTGCATCCTATTCCTCTACACACGTGATGCAGAAACCTCTATCTACCCTGTGATTGTGAGATTAGCGATCCTAGTTTCCTAACACCAGGGCAATAATTTGGATATAGCGTTCCCTGGTAAGCCATTACCTACTTGGACTGCTATT
>NW_025231410.1:8932-11411 GCF_018294505.1 Triticum aestivum | reverse complement strand
CCTGACATGCGGGACCCACTGTCAGGTTTGACCCAGACCTGTTCCGTTGACCTGCTGACGTCACACTGACGTCAGGCTGACGCAGTAATTGATTTTCTGGATTTAATTTAAATCAGGAAATTCCAGAATATTATTTAAACTTCAAAAATTCATAACTTTTATTCTGTAACTCCAAATTGGACAAATTATATATGAAAAATGATCAGAAAAATCCAATCTATCCATCTGTACTATTTTCATGCATGATCAAACAAGTTAAATTGATGTTTTAAGCAGAACAAGGAAAAGCACTTTAAAAGGCCATATTTGAATTTGAAATTTGAATCCTTGATTCAAATTTGCTCAAACCCTTCTGGTTTTAGTTGCATTAGCCCAACACACTCATATTGCCATGTTTCATGCATGCATCATGTTGTTGCACATTGTTTGGTGATGGTTGTGTATCGGTGTCCTTTGCGACAGGTTCTGCCTCCGAGGAGTACCGTGATTACCCTAACAAAGAACCGTATCAGTGCATCGAACCATCAGGCAAGCAACCAACCATTTGATCATATCGATACAATCCCATGTTCTCGCTCCTGCTCTCTTTTACTGCATTAAGACAACGCGTTTCAAACTGCTGTGTGCTACGGTAGTTGAACCCATTTCCTCTGCATGACCTGTCATTGCCACAGTAACTAGATGAAACCCACTAGCATGTGTAGGAGTTGATTGAGCCATATGTATGTGTTGTCCCTACCTTGCTATGCCTGCTATGCTTAGAGTCGTGTCAGGTCTGGTTCATCTGGGTGATGGGCTAGGGTGAAATGATTATGTCGGTAATAAGAGTGGTGAGGTGAACACGATTTGGTAAAGGTATCGATGAGAGGCCATGTAGGAGTACATGGTGGGTTGTTTCATTGAAGCCGACCTTAAGCACTGAGATCTGTATGTGTGATTTAAGATACAGCTACTACCATGCATTGGGCCCTGAAATATGACCCCTCTCGACTTCTTATTCACCCTAGCTCTCTGTCCAGGAGTTGCAAGTAGTTTCTGGTGTTTGTAGCCTACTGGAGGCCGTGGACAGCGCTGACCGTAGGGGTGGGCTGTGATGCGGTAGGTACGTGGCACGGTGTACCGAATACCCGTTAGGTATCTCGGGAACCCTGTTCACATCGTTCGGGGCCGTATGGGAAACCTCGGCCGGACTCCCTGCGGATGGAACTTGAATAGGCGATAAACCTGGACTAGAGGCTTAAGTGTTTAGGTAGGTCGTGGTCTACACCCATGTCGGCTTTCGCTTGAAGTCTGCCGAGCACATGTCGTGTGCAGACGCTAAGTGGTGGAAACATGTATGAAGAAGTACACCCCTGCAGGGTTAACATGATCTATTCGAATAGCCGCGTCCGCGGTAAAGGACTACTTGGTTGCCTATACAGTTCATAGACAAGTAAATGGAAACTACTAAAAGCCTCAAGATAAGTGTGAGTGCCGAGGTTGGCTCTTCCGTAGGAAGACGGAGGTGGATCCTCGGTAGTGTATTGAATTGGTGAGTAGTGGACTCGTGTGCGCAAAACCATTTCAAGTTGGAGTATCGTAGGATAGTCTAGCCAAGAGTCAAAGCTGGCTTGCTGCAATAACTCCACCAACCCTTCTTGATAATATGCATGTATGTAGGATCTGATGTAAGTCTTGCTGAGTACCTTTGTACTCATGTTGCTATAATTTACATTTTTACAGAAGACGCTGCAACCCCTTCTGATGGGTTCTATGTAGACGTTGACATCAACGAGTAGGCTAAAGACCCAGGTGGTGACCCTGAGCTTGTGAAGGACCACGTAGTATAGCTAGGCTTTCCAAGCCTCTTTTATTTTACTAGTTGCCTGTACTCAGACAAGTTACTTCCGCTGCTGGTTTGTATGACTGTAGGACTTGTATGTTGGGTCGTGAGACCCGTACCTTTGTGTATGTTATGTATGGCTCCCTGAGCCTTAAATAAAGTACTTGTGTCGTAGAGTCATGTTGTGATGCTTCGTTGTATTTGCACATATCGAGCATATTGTGTGTATGATTGAAATGCTTGGTATGTGTGGGATCTGACTATCTAGTTGTTTATCTTCAGTAGCCTCTCTTACCGGGAAATGTCTCCTAGTGTTACCGCTGAGCCATGGTAGCTTGCTACTGCTCTGGAACACTTAGGCTGGCCGGCATGTGTCCTTCTTCGTTCCTGTGTCTGTCCCTTCGGGGAAATGTCACGCTATGAGTACCGGAGTCCTGTTAGCCCGCTACAGCCCGGTTTACCGGAGTCCTGCTAGCCCAGTGCTACAGCCCGGACCCACTTGCTGATGACCGACACGTTCGAAGCTGGGTCATGGATGCCTGTCCCTGTAAGTCTGTGCCACTTTGGGTTTACGACTAGTCATGTCAGCCCGGACTCCTTATCATATGGATGCTAGCGACACTATCATATACGTGAGCCAAAAGGCGCAAACGGTCC
>NW_025231410.1:0-2392 GCF_018294505.1 Triticum aestivum | reverse complement strand
GTTTCGGTATCAAAGGCAAATTGGCTCCTCGTTACATTGGACCTTTTCGCATTCTCGCCAAACGAGGGGAAGTTGCCTACCAGTTGGAACTACCTCCGCACCTCTCCAGGGTCCACGATGTCTTCCACGTTTCTCAACTCAGGCGTTGCTTCTCGGATCCTATCCGTGGAGTGGACCACGAAACGCTTGATCTCCAAGATAATCTTACATATCGAGAGTACCCCATTCGTATCCTCGATCAGGCCGAACGTACCACTCGACGTCATAATATCAAGTTTCTCAAGGTTCAATGGTCGCACCATTCTGAGGATGAAGCAACTTGGGAAAGGGAGGATCGTCTTCGACTCGAGTATCCCGCCTTCTTCCCGGAGGAACCCAAATCTCGGGACGAGATTCTTTTGAGTGGGGGTGAGTTGTCACATCCTAGTTAGCCATGCATTAGAGTGTTGCATCATGTTTACTTTTTCATCAGAAACTTGAAATGGGGATGACAGAACCCCCAGTCCCCTCTGAAACCAACTAGGGTTATTAAAATAATTTTCAATGAACCTGAAATGCCCTTCTAAAATGCCCATCATTTTTGTCTTGGTTCAGAACCTCTGCCAAAAGTGGTGCACATTTTCCTAGGCCATCCTAGGGTTTTTGAATTAAATCATAAATATTTGAATTTGGGCATTTAAAATTATATAAAATATTTAAATGCTCAAATATCTCCAAACTAAAATGTTTCATGTTGGAAATAATCCAACTATGGGCTAGGAATAGTTTGGTGATTTTTGAAGTTGCCTAGGTATTTTATTAAATTCAACAAAGTTGCAGATATATTAAATAAAAACAGAAACAGAAAAAAAAGGGGAAAACTTACCTGGTGCCACCGCAGGCCCACCAGCCAGCCCACCTGGCCGGCCCAGCCCAGCCACCGCTCCAGCGAGCTGCTTGGCTCGCCAGGCAGGCAGCCAAGGTGCTCGGCGGCGGCACCGCAGCTCGCCACGCAGCTGCACGCCGCCCTGCCTCCCCCTCTCGCCGCCCTGATGGCCTGGACGAGCTCCACGTCGCGCCCCGACCCTCCTGGACACCTCCATTCGCCCCCAGTTCCTCTCCCTCGCGCTCCCACGCCATGGCCGACGCCACCGTCGCCGCACCTCCGCCGTAGCCGTGCTCCCCTTCGTCTCCACGCCGCGCCACCGTGTCCAGAAGCTCCGCCGTCCTCCACTTCTTCGAGCTAGTCGAGCCCCGAGCGCTCGCGTGCCCCGAAGCCGCCGCACCAACCTCGCCCGAACCGCCATCGCCGGAGATCCCCTTCGCCGTCGCCGCCGCAGCAGCTCGTCCCCGACCACGCCGTCCTCTCCATCAAGACCGCAGTGAGCTGGGCTAACTTCCCCTTCCTCTCTTTCTCTCTCTCGTGCACCACAGCGAGCACACCAAGCTCACCCGCACGCGCCGTCGTGGACCTCGTCGCCGACGTGCTTCCGGCCACACTCCGGCCACAAAATGGTGTCCATCTTACTCACCGAGTCCCACAACACCTAGCTAGCCACTCCACGAGCCTCACCGACCCCTCTAGCGCCAAGTTCATCTTCGACCGAACCCTGGTGGCCGCCAAAGTCGTCGCCGGCGCCAACTCCGGCCACCCCGACCCCAACGGACTCCGCCAAGAGCTGCGGTTTGTCCTCAGCTCCACTCCGGTGGTCTCCGCGGCCCATTTGGTGGCCGAAATGGCCAAAACCACTCCCGCCACCGCGTCGGGCTCGCCGGCGGCTAAACGCCGGCGTCGCTGGCTTTGACTTTGACCACGGGTGGGCCCTGGTTGACTCCCCTGAGTCAATGACAGGTGGGGCCCAGCCCTGTTAATTATACAGGATTAGTTTTAATTAAATCTTAATTAAAATAACCACCCTGACATGCGGGACCCACTGTCAGGTTTGACCCAGACCTGTTCCGTTGACCTGCTGACGTCACACTGACGTCAGGCTGACGCAGTAATTGATTTTCTGGATTTAATTTAAATCAGGAAATTCTAGAATATTATTTAAACTTCAAAAATTCATAACTTTTATTCTGTAACTCCAAATTGGACAAATTATATATGAAAAATGATCAGAAAAATCCAATCTATCCATCTGTACTATTTTCATGCATGATCAAACAAGTTAAATTGATGTTTTAAGCAGAACAAGGAAAAGCACTTTAAAAGGCCATATTTGAATTTGAAATTTGAATCCTTGATTCAAATTTGCTCAAACCCTTCTGGTTTTAGTTGCATTAGCCCAACACACTCATATTGCCATGTTTCATGCATGCATCATGTTGTTGCACATTGTTTGGTGATGGTTGTGTATCGGTGTCCTTTGCGACAGGTTCTGCCTCCGAGGAGTACCGTGATTACCCTAAC